>NW_028318055.1:2642500-2833750 GCF_062004578.1 Staurois parvus | reverse complement strand
CAGGCGCGCGCCCGCGGTCACTACTGCGCATGCGCGAACCTGATTGCCGCGGTCGGCCAAGTCCCGGCGCTCGCGTACAGGGAGGTGTACTGCGCCTGCGCCGGGACCAGCGGCGCGACGATCCCCGACATTGCCCCCCCCCTACGGGCAACCTCCGGATGCCCACCCGATCTCTCCACCACGGGTGATCACGAAGAAACTCCCGGACTAGTCTAGGTGCGTGGACATTATGAGCCGGTTCCCAGGAATTGTCCTCAGGACCATAGCCCTTCCACTTAATTAGGAATTGGGTCTGGCCCCCCCTTCTTCGGCACTTAAGGATCGTTTCCACCTCAAATTCCTCTTGTCCTTCGACCGTTATGGCCTCAGGGGGTCTGGATTCTCGTTCTGGGAAGGCATCTGGGATCACTGGCTTCAGCAGAGATACATGGAAAACTGGATGAATTCTGAACGTGGCCGGAAGGATCAGCTCATATGCCACTTCGTTGACCATCCGCTTTACCTGAAAAGGCCCCACAAATTTAGGTCCCAATTTTTTCGAGGGACAAAGCATCTTTAAGTTGGTTGTGGCCAACCACACCTTCTGCCCAGGCCGCAACGCCAAATCCCCTCTTCGTTTCTTGTTAAACTCCTTCTTATTGTCCTCTTGGGCCCGAGCGATGGCTTCCTGGAGTAATTTGTTATTGACGGAGAAGAAGGTCAACGCATCCTGCGTGGCTGGAACTGGGCATTCAGAGACCAAGTCAGGGAGAAAGACAGGGTGAAACCCATAATTCGAAAAGAATGGGGACTGCCCCGTTGCTGAATGGCTTGCGTTGTTATAAGCGAACTCCGCCAGGGGTAAAAGAGACAGCCAATCATCCTGCAGGAAAGACGTGTAGCAACGCAAGTATTGCTCCAGGGTCTGGTTCGTCCTCTCGGTCTGACCGTTGGTCTGAGGGTGGAACGCGGAGGAGAGGGACAACTTGATGTCCAGGGCCTTGCACAGAGCCCTCCAAAACTTAGATGTAAACTGGACCCCTCGATCAGAGACGATGTCCTCGGGTACTCCATGAAGTCTAACGATCTCCCGGATAAATATTCGCGCCGTCTCGGTTGCTGTCGGAGTCTTCCTTAGTGGCACGAAGTGAGCCATCTTGGATAGGCGATCAATAACCACCAGAATTGCTGTGTGGTCTTGTGACGGTGGGAGCTCGACTATGAAGTCCATCGCGATCTTCTGCCAAGGCCGTTCGGGAATCGGCAAAGGTCGCAACAGCCCCCAGGCTTTGCTCCTTGACGGTTTGCTCTTCTGGCAGATGGTACAGGATCTCACGTAGCGCTTGCAATCCTTAGCCATGTTTGGCCACCAAAACGAGCGCCGGAGAAGCTCCAGAGTCTTGACTGGGCCAAAGTGACCCGCCAGCGGGTGATCGTGGCAATGCCCCAAAACCAGGGTCCGGACTTCCTCAGGTACCACGATAGAATCCTCCTTCCACAGGAGTCCCCCTCTGTTCTGGAGGGATACCCCAACTGGGGTTGGTGTGGCCGTAGATGCTTCTATTAACTTGGAGCGAAGGTCCGTCTGGAGCGCCAAGAAGTTCCCTGAGGACAAGATAGTGTCGGGTACCAGTTCTTCTTCGGAGTCCTCAAACATACGAGATAGCGCGTCAGGCTTCGTATTTTTAGATCCGGGCCTGTAAGTAATATGAAAATTGAATCTGGAAAAGAACAGGGCCCATCTTGCCTGCCGTGGGCGTAGACGCTTGGCAGTCCTCAGATATTCCAGATTCTTGTGGTCTGTGAAAATCAATATAGGGTGTGAGGCACCTTCCAGCAGGTATCTCCATTCTTCTAGCGCTGCTTTGATAGCCAGCAACTCTCGATCCCCGATATCGTAATTCTTCTCTGCTGGGGTGAGTTTCCTCGAGAAGAATGCTACGGGATGGAGTAACTCTTTGGTGCCTTTCCGCTGAGACAGGATGGATCCTACCGCATTCTCTGATGCATCTACCTCCAAGATGTAGGGCAGGGCCGCGTCCGGGTGGCCCAGGATGGGTGCCGAGGTAAACAGCTTTTTCAGAGCTTCGAAAGCTTTTTGAGCCTCTGGTGTCCATTTGAACCGGGTTCCAAGTTTGGTTAGTTGGGTAATGGGGGAGACCAGACCCGAGAAGTTTTTGATGAACTTCTGATAAAAGTTCGCGAACCCTATAAACCGTTGGACACCTTTTTTGTCTGTGGGTTCAGGCCAATCTAAAATTGCAGAGACCTTCTGGGGGTCCATCGCGACCCCCGCAGTGGAGATAATCAGGCCTAGAAACGTGATGCTAGATTGCTCAAAGCAACATTTCTCCGCCTTAGCATATAACCCATGCTGCCGCAATCGCCCCAAAACTTTCGCCACATGTATCCTATGATCCTCTAGAGAGGGTGAAAAAATTAGTATGTCGTCCAAGTAGACGATAACGAAGACATCCAAAAAATCCCTGAAGATGTCGTTCACAAAGTGTTGGAAGGTGGCTGGTGCATTGCACAGCCCAAATGGCATGACCAAGTATTCAAAGTGGCCAAACCGGGTACGGAAAGCAGTTTTCCACTCGTCCCCCTCTCTTATGCGTACCAGGTTATAGGCCCCCCTTAAATCAAGCTTTGTGAAAATAGCCGCAGCCTTTAGGCTCTGAAACAGTTCTGGTACCAATGGCAATGGGTAACGATTTTTTATCGTAACCCTGTTCAGCTCCCGGTAGTCAATACAAGGTCTCAGGGTTTTGTCTTTTTTCTCCACGAAGAAGATTCCCGCTCCTGCTGGAGAAGTGGAGGGGCGGATGAATCCCTTCTGGAGGCTGTCCTCGATATATTCCTTCAGGGCCCCCAATTCAAGCTCAGATAGGGGGAAAATACGCCCAAAAGGGATTTCAGAGCCTGGTAACAGGTCGATTGGACAGTCATACGGGCGGTGGGGGGGCAGAGTGTCGGCTCCCCGCTTACTGAACACATCCAGGAACCCATGATAGGCTGCGGGAATAACCTGTTTCAAGTCGGAGTCTCCTTCGGAGCAAAGGAGAACTCGGGGCCCCGCGGGGCCCGAAGTGCGACAATGTTCCCGACAGTATGGGGAAGGGAACGAGATTGACCCGGTCTCCCAGTCAATCTGGGGGTTATGGGCCCGTAACCATGGGAGCCCCAGAATGACTGGGAAAAGAGGTGATGCAATAGCGTCCAGGCGGAGGAACTCCTGGTGCTGGTTGGCAATGATAGTGGCAATGGGGGGAGTTTCCTGATTAACTACCCCCGATTTTATCTGGGAACCATCAGCCAAAAAGATGTTGAAGCCCTTCTGTCTGTGTTGGAGAGGGATACCCTGTTGGTGAGCAAACTCTAGATCCAGGAAACAGCTGCATGCCCCCGAATCAACTATGGCTGTCACCTCCACGATCTTTCCTGGAAGCTGAAAGGAGAGGGGCACTACTAAGTATTGCGAAGGACAGGTATTGCTAATAGACAAGGAAGAAAAACAGGTGCACTTACTCATTTTTTGAGGGCAGGATCGCACCATATGACCAGCTTCACCGCAGTAAAGGCAGAGGTTCTGGGCTCGTCTGCGCTGGCGTTCCTCCGGTGATAATTTAGGCCGTGCCAGACCTAGCTGCATAGGTTCCGGAACATCTCCTGGTGGTGGGTTCTGGATGCTTTGTCGGGTTGGTGGGCTGGGGCCTAGGAATGGACCCCAGGTATTTCCGCGACCCTGGCCGGACCTCTCAAGCCTGCGTTCCCGCAGTCTTCGGTCAATCTTAATTGTCAGGGCAATAAGGTCTTCTAGAGACTCGGGAACCTCCACCCGGGCCAGCTCATCTTTCAAGGGATCGGAGAGTCCCATACGGAACTGGTGCAATAGAGCGAACTCGTTCCAGCGTGTGTCCCCCATCCACCGCCTGAAATCAGAGGCGTATTCCTCTGCCGCCCGCCGGCCCTGTCGGAGCGCATATAAGGTCGCTTCGGCAGAGGCTGCCCGCTGTGGGTCATCATACAAGATGGCCATTGCTTCAAAGAAACTATTGACCGATCCCAGGTGAGGATCATTGTTTCCCCTTAGCCGGTGGGCCCAATCCTGGGGTTCACCCTGTAGTAGTGAAATAATGAATCCTACCTTCACGTTTTCGGTCAGGAAGGTACGGGGTTGTAGCTCAAAGAACAAGAGACAGGAGTCGCGGAATGACCGGAAGCGTGTGCGGTCCCCGTGAAAACGCTCCGGTAGGGGTACTCGGGGTTCTACCATAGGGAGCGGGGCGGAAGCCCCTGAGGCTGGCTCCTGAGCTACCAGGGCCGGGGGTGAAGAAACCGGGGCCTGTGGGGCAGGATCAGAAATAGAGCCAGTCTGGATGCGATTCTCCAGCTGCATGCATCTGTCCTGCAGGACCGTTACGGCCTGCGTCAAAGTAGCTAGGTGCCTGCAAATTTCCTCTAACGGGGAGGGCCCTCCTCTAGGCTCAGTCATGGCCTTTTGGTACTGTAAGGGACCGCCCGGCGGTACCACTAGCACTCCACTGGTCGGATGTTCCCAGCGCACGGAGTCTAAGCCCCAGGGTACTTGTTCACCAGGGCCCCTGATGGTGGGGATGGACTTGGAGTACCCCAGGACCAGGTCGTGACTACTGAGGACACCCGTCAGTGGTAGGGGTATTCGCCAGGGGCTCCCACGGGAGAGAGCCAGGTATGAGGAGGTCTGGAGACCCCGTAGAGAGGGACGGATGGATGGATGGATGGATGGCTGAGCAGGAGCAGGGTCATACAAGCCGGGTTGGTAACTATGGGGATGGTGCGGTACAGAGCAGCGGGCAGAGAATAGTCGGGTCACACGCCAGGTCAGCAACAGCAGGTCAGATTCAATAGGGGGCATACAGGAGAGAGGTCAGGCAAGCAAGGGTCAAAACAGGAGAAAACAGCAAGGTCAGGGCACAATCCGGGTCAGCAACTTACTTCAGACAGGTTCACAGGTTCACAGGATACAAAAGACCAAAAGGCACTGAATGACAGCTCAGGGCCGTTTAAATATCCCGCCCTGCGCTGTCATTGGTGCCAGGCGCGCGCCCGCGGTCACTACTGCGCATGCGCGAACCTGATTGCCGCGGTCGGCCAAGTCCCGGCGCTCGCGTACAGGGAGGTGTACTGCGCCTGCGCCGGGACCAGCGGCGCGACGATCCCCGACACCCTTTATCCCCTTTACTCTTCAACCTGGCACTGGAACCCTTAGCACGTTTCCTACTGCTCCACTCTGACCTTCATGGAATCACAATTGGGCAACAAGAATTGAGAGTCGCTTTATTTGCAAATGACATCTTAATTTTTACTTTGCACCCGTCTCTCAATTTTCCATACATTCAAAATATTTTTTCAATCTTCCGCCTCTGCTCAGGGCTTCGTATAAATTTCTCTAACAGTGAGGTGCTTCCACTATTCCATACCCGCACTCCTGTTTGGTCCCAAAATTCGATATTTAAAATAGCAACTAAGCACATCACCTACCTAGGCATAAAGATAGGGAAACTAGCATCATCTCTATACACGCTTAACTATACGCCCACGATTAGTGAAATTATTGGAGAATTAGAGATGTGAAAGGATCTACCGCTCTCACTCTTGGGCAGATCGCATCTTTTCAAGATGGTGAGCTTCCCTATACTTCTCTATCTGCTCCAGACTATACCTCTTCTCCTTAAACATAGTGACATAACGAAGTTAAACCGGGCAATTTAAAAATTTCTCTGGAAGGGCAGACGTCCGCGTATAGCACTTTCTAAATTATTTCTGCCATGAAGCGAAGGAGGCTCCAGCCTTCCAAATGCACAAGTCTACAACCTCTCATGTCTGCTTCGTATATGCCTAGACTAGCTCACCCAATCCTCCAAATACTCCAACTATCATATTGAGTCTGCTATAGCACATGCCTATGATCTCTCAGCCCTTCTACATTCAAATGTAAACTCTCTCCCACCTCATCTAAAACATAACTTGCTCATTCGCGATACCCTTATTACATAGCGTGAAGTCAGACGTAAGTTGGGGGTCTCTCCATGGCTCTCTCGTTTCCTTCCTATCCATCATAACCCCTCCTTCTCTCCCCCACAATCCTATGCAGCCTATGAAACCTGGTTCGCTCATGAATTAACTTTGGTACAACACCTATATGACACCTCTATGGGTTCCTCAAAGCCTCTTAACAGCCTCCTACAAACCTATGAACTACCATCACACCATTTGTTCTATATGCTACAAGTAAGGAACTTTGTCAACTCTGTTGAGCAACTTAAATCCACTATATTCCGTACGACATTAATTGATGTCTTGGCAAACTCTCGAAAATACAAAATATCAAACATATATAGACCTCTGAATCTTCTGTACGCGACACCCTTCGAGGCATACAACTCTGCGAAATCCGGGGTCAAAGACTTTGTGTCACGTACCTGAAGGGAGACTGAATTGACGAGGTCGGCCTCACTTGTGTCACTAGCCCTGACCCCGCTGATGTTGGAACAGAGGGAGTCTAGGGACCAGGGGGACAAGAGCGCCAGTGGTTGTTGCTTGCAGCTCTTGCAGATGATGACCTTGAAAGGCAGATGATCCTCTGACTTGGACACCGTAATAATAGACAGAGCAGGTTCTGTGGATTGCCAGATGTGCAGCAGAGCAAGGCAGGTAGTGAGGACAAGAGACTGGAGTAGAGTCATGGAATAGCCGGGGTCATCAACATTCGGGCAGCGCGGTACAGAATCAGAAGGAAAAGCCAAGGTCAGGAGCAGAGCCAAAGTCAGGAACCGGTAACAGGAGAGTAATCGAATTCGGGTCAGGAACAAGCCAGGCTGGTAAGGGAGGAATCGCACAGGAACAAGCAGGACACGGGGGGAGCTGAAGACCAGTCAGAACTGAACCTGAGCAAAGGCACTTCTTAAATGGGCCATCTGGCGCCAATCTTTGCCGTGCGTGTGCACGTGCGCATGCGTGTGCGCAATCGCGCATTCCTGCGCGCATGCGCACAACCGGCAATTCTTCTGCGGGAATTCCTATGCGCATGCGTGTTCCCGATCGCAATTCTTCTTGCTGGAAATCCCTTACACTTTGACAATGCCTTTACAGCTGACCAACTACTATCAGGCTTCAACTCCACATGTGCCTTCAACCTCTGAAATTGGAAGTCCTACATTACAGGATACCTCTCCGCACAGGAGCAGGCATTTTTTCTCCAGGATCTCAGCCTCTTAAGCCGCTCTATGAAACCTCTCACATGTCCGGCTGCAATGGTACTACTCTCATAATAATCAGCTGATTTTGGTTAAGTATGGTATGCTGCCGATGTGTAGTATTCTTTTTCTATTTGCCTCTTCTTCTCTCTTCAATCTATTTCTCTCTTTGTCTTCAACTTTGACCTGACCCCTCGATAGGCCTCCCAACACTGGGTCATTCGTGCACTAGCTACTAACATATACCATAAACGAATACCAGGCAACTGCAGCTGTACACCCCCCTATACCTACACCACTCCTCGTGGAACCCGAAGCCACTGACCTCCCGCCTTTTTGCTCCCAATCAAGCCACTACTCTTTCTCGAACTCAAATCCAACTCCTACACCTTTTACTCTATCCTTCTTCCATTTCTCTCCAGCTTATCTGGGTCCCGGGGTAATACCCCCTCTTAATTTATACTCCATTCCCCTCCTCTTCTTGTTCCCTGGCTCGTCTTTCGCTTTTCCCATCTTGAACCTCAGCCAATCCACCAGCTTCCTCTTTTCCCCCCTCACACCTTTAGTTTTTTTGCTCTCCCTCTCTCTTCAGTCCCCTTCTTCTTCCATATTCTAGTACTTCTCCCCTTTTATCTATTATCCTTCTATCCAGCCCCCGTTCTCCTGCCCTCATTTATTTTTTTTAGTTATCCACCTTTGTATGCTAGTGGTGGATATCAGTTGACATCTATGTACTTCTCACGCATCCAACCTCAGACTACTTCATTTATGTCACAACCTCACCTTCTTTCCTTAACTTATAGTCTCTACTCGATAACACTTCGCCTTCCTCCCCACACCCACCATCTTCTCATCACCTTCATACTCAATCCCCCCTATTTTACCCCTTTATGTAAACTTTTTAACTCGACGATATAAAAGTGTTTTCTCGTAATTACCTTCATTATAATATGTGATTGATGATTGCTGCATCATAACCCTTTAAGTTAGATATGGTGTTACGTACATGTCATATGTGTACTCTCCATTTTGCTATGTTCTGTTTTGTGAAAACCCAATAAATATTCTTTAAAAAAAAAAAGAGTCAGAAATGCCTAAAAAAAAACCTTTTTTTAAATCTAATTTTGGGAGAGTGGAGAAGGGCCGGATACAAATAAGTTGCTTTATTGGGTGAAGATCCTCTGTAACAGGGGCGGACTGACAACTCATGGGGCCCCCGGGCAATAGGGGATCATGGGGCCCCTGTGTCCTTGCCCAAACTCAAAAAAGCCTATGAAAAAGGTACCAGGGTGTCAAGGTCCTACCTTTTCCCAGAGGTTGTGTTACTCCATGTGCTGGCATCCATCTTGGATTTCTGCTGAGCATGGTGGGAATCTTTTATGCCTTCAGGTCTCTGAGGTCCATCCCCCAGAGGGGTGTGGCTGAGTACATATAAGCCTGTGATCCGCACATGCTCTTTGCACTTGTGTCTTGTGTCTTTGTCTTGCTACAGCTCTGTGTATACGCTCGTGACTCTTCTGGTATCTGACTCGGCTTGTGACTAAGACCATTCTCTGTGTTTTCCTTCGATCTGACCTTCCGTTGCTGAACCCGGCCCGTGACCTGTGATTCTCTGTCTACTGTTCTGTACCGTTTTGTCCCGTTGTTGTCGACCCGGCTTGCCTGACTACGCTATTGTCATTCTCACCAGCTACACGCCATTGGCGGCGGCCATTACCGCAGCCGGGGTGTCTCGGGGGCCGCGACCTGGTTCCTGGCTGCATCAAGTCCATCCCCACCATCAGGGGCCCTGGGGAAGGGCAGCCTGGGACTTAGACTCCGCGGCCTGAGGGACTTCGGTCTGTTGGTGGTGGTTGTCGTCAGCCAGTGCGTTACCCTGCCACTAGGCCTACCTGTCCATTCCACAGCCCAGCCCTGACATCTCATGGGGCCCCCTACTGACCCCGGGCCCTCGGGCAGTGCCCGAGTTTCCAAATGGTCAGTCCACCCCTGCTCTGTAATTATTTTAGAAAAACATTATTATTAAACTTCTTGACAATAAATATAAAAAGGTGAGCAAGGAATGGATATTTAAGAGGGGGTTAAACAATTAAGTTGGGTTAATTGTGGTTCACAAGATTTTTTTCTAAATTGAGATTTACCTCCTGTAGCTTCTTCCAAATGTAATGAGTCAGCAATGTTAACACAGGCAATGTTACCTTAGAAATAAAATGTTTCTTTAAACTGTTCTTACTGTTAGTAATTACTTAATGGCATGGTACACAGATGACTGTAGGGGTACACCATTTTACTTTTAACCTTGAAGCTATATAAATAAAACATCCCTGCCTCATAATGAATCACCTGAAGACATTAAATAACTCAAGGCTTTAGCCACATTAGCTCATTTATATTACCCACACTATGTACAGTAATCAAGGGATCAGTAGTTAAAGTTTTCTAACAGCCAAGCTCTCCTGGTGGTACATTTTAAATGAAAGATGAAAGATGCTACTTTTTCAATCTACACTTTTACTCATTCTTTGTGAGTAATCAAATCAACTTTTATGATCTCTCAGAGGAGTCATTTCAGGAAGCCTTTTATCCAGCTTTTGAGGTTTATACATTTATCCTTTATTCAAAGTTACTACTTGTGCCCTTAGCTAATTTTTGTGACTAAATAGAATTTAATTCTAAGGTCAGTATTTAAGTTTACCTTTATTTTATTACACCATTAATAAAATACCTCATAAGCTCTCTTATGTTCATTTTAGTAGATCTGTGTAACTATTCCAGTTACACCCATTATTCTTACCAATAGAGAAAAAAACCCACAAATATTTTTGTAGACAAAAGTCACAGCAGGATTTAAGTAATTTAAAGAGATACCTTTAACAGATATCTTGACAAAGAGGCCTTTTGATTTAAAAGCTTGCAGTAATATCTAGCGCAGTTGGATAGTAAAAGCATCACTTTAGTAGTGCTACCCCTGTATTAATGGGTTCTTCTGTCTTCCCCCAGGAATGTCCTTGCTAAATCCAAACTCAAAACATAACACTAGAGGTAGCTAGATGGCCTATCTAAGAACAACCAGAGCCCTATCTAAGCCTCCACCCAGAGAGTCTATGAGAGTCTCCCATGGTTGTGGCCCTTGTTCTCCTTTAGAAGTTCTCCTTACAAGATGACACATGATCCATGAAGATAGTTCAAAACTGGTGGCCCAGAGGCCTCTTACCAAAGAAGTTGGTCCCGATTATTACCCAAACGCTAGACAAGAGGTCACCCAAGAGGCTCCACTCTCAAGCCAGTATTTGTTCAGCAGCAGCACTGTTCTCTCTGCCAGCTATCAGAGGTTTCCCCTTTGCCAGTCTGGAATGCTTCTCAGCAGCTTTGTTTCTTGTTGACAACAGTGATTGGCATTCCTGCCTTTCCGCTGAGTCTACATGACCAGTGTTTTATCCCTTTTGTGCATGACAATACCTTCAAATTGTTACATTTCTTTCCCCAAGATTGTCAGAAAACAGTGACAGATATCCAACCCATAACTGACCATACTCTTCTATGCCAGCAAGCGATGCAAAGCAGACACTTCCTCACCTCTCCTAATGCTCAGTGGTCAGATTTCCCTCACCACACCATATTTGAGACTACCTGCATAGATCCAAATCCCCTAATATATATAGTACCCTGGCAGCTTCTTATTTTTTGCCCTTGAATTCTACAGATGACTTCTGACCTCTATCTAATTAATACAGAAAGAAGACTTTCAACAAAAGCCTACCCAGGGCAATATTATTTCATAACTGTATTTTACATACAGACCATGTATCTCTAGCACATTACACAAATATGGATAAAAATTACTGACCAGATGGTACAGAATTTTCATACAAATGTTCGTCCAACAAAAGCTGTAGAAATGGGCAGAAAGCAGAAAGTTAATTGATCCATATCCTTTTTTTTCTGCAGGTTTCTATAGCTCCTTTGAAGAGATATCTCTGCTCTGATAAAGGTACTCACTTCTCAACCTCAGAAAGAAATATGAATGGAAAGCAATATAAACACTCCCCAATGATCCATTTACTGAATGCTGTCAGGGCATGTATCTCTGTTAGATGAAAAGACCTCATTTTCCCCTGTTGGCCATTGGGTCACAGCAGTCCATGACATTAGGAAAATGAAAGATCCAAAGCTTGTAGTAAATTTTTGAATTACTATTCATTTGAATAGTTGGACGAACATTTGTATGAAAATTCTTTGTATATTAGATGACTGAATGAATGTCGTTTGAACAATGTGGTTGATTTACTAAAACCAGACAGTGCAAAATATGTTGCAGTTGTGCAGGGTAGCCAATCACTTTCTAACTTCAGCTTGTTCTGTTAAGCTTTGACAAAAAAAACTGGAAACTGATTGGTTTCTCTGCAGAGCTGCTGTCACGCTTGTCCCCCAATGCAGGTGGTCAGGCACTATAGCTGTTTTTTGTGCTCTTCTCCTATAGCATCCCCCTTTCCCATAAGGCCAACAGGGCTACTGGTACTCGGTTGCCCCCAGGACTCAAACACAATGCTATACTGACTGGCCACCATGCTGGGGAAAGCGAGAACTAGAGTACAGCAAACAGGTACTTGCAGTTGGCAGACAGGCAGAGTGCCTCACTGACAGTCCAGGTACAAGGCAGCCAAGGTTCAGGATAGTTAGGGTCAGTCCTGTAGTCAAAAAGCAGGCAAAGTTCAGAGAGTAGTCGATATTCAATTTGAGGTCGTCTACGAGGAAATTCAAATAGCAGAGCAGGACAAACAGACAGGGAGCTTGCAGCACATGTTCAAATGCAATATCACAAACATGAGACTGCAGGCTTGACTGGCTTAAATCAGGTTTGGTCTCTACCCAGAGAATGGCCACATCAATCACCTTGCAGGTTGACAGACAGATAGGGATGCATCATAGCCAAAACCAGGATGCTGGAATGAGACCAGCAGCTGTGATGAATCTGGAGTGCTAGACGCTCCTGACAGCTGCACCCTTATTTGTGCTCTCAAGTTTTAGTAAATCAAACCCCATTGTGTTTGCTTTTAACATTCAATTTTAGAATAAATGTAATTTCCAAACAAGAATCACATACACTATTAGACATTTGCTCATTCAAGAAAATTTTTCCATCCCGGGCCTTCAAATTTTGTTGCCACTGTGGTCGAAAACAAACATCGATTTGACCCTACTAACAATTATAAAATCAAATGAACATTCTTAAAAAAAATTAACAAAAGTTTACAAGTGTATAGCAAGCTTTACATCAAGAAGAATGGCACACCTGATACACTGCTTTTGAACCTTTTTGCTATTTTTGCACTATACAGTACTTCCCCCTCTTCTGTTTCTTCTTTTCTGCCATCTTCCCCCATTTCTTGCCATTCCTGCTTTCCCTACTCATCCCCCCTTTCCCTCCTTATCCTTTCTCTGCTTTAAGTGTAGCGCTACCCTCTTGAGGGCCGCTGTGTTTCAGGATCCCTCTAAGCTTTGCACAGCCAGGCAACACACATTTTCCACACTTACCTCCACAGTCAGTGAACAGTTCGTAAGCTTTGTGTTTCTGATCTATTAGGGTATGTAACTTGGATCGGGTAATAGGGATTATGGGATGCCCAACTTGACTGAATCAATGCAACGGGACAACTTCCTTCCTATTTACAGAAACAGATCCTGGACTGTTCTTTTCCTTGAAAGTGATCAGTGATTAGGAATCAATAGACACTGTCCCTTATGGGCTAGGAACTCGCAGTCCCTCTGAAAGTTAGCTTAGCTTGTTGCAAACTACATGCAAAGATGTCTCTTCTCCTCTGTAAAACTGCTCCCAGCTCCACAGCCTGCAGACACTACCAGCCCTACTGGGTGCTCTGAAGATCCCCCAGGACGAGGATAAAGGAATAAGCACAGTGCTCTCCTTTGGAAGCTTACTGCAGTCTCTCCCCTTGTAGACCCCTGGGTGTGCTGATGTACTCACTCTGTCCTCCTTGCTCCCACTGCTCCCAGGTCTTGATCCTGTTCATGCCGCTGAATGGACCCCCCTGAGCCAGCCCGAGCCCAGCCTAGAGGCCAACCCCCCTACACCCCGATGACCCCTCCCAGGTCACCGACAGTCTCCTCTGCGCTCCTTCTTCCACCCAACTCCCTTGCCAGTTGGACTTTCCAATATATATGGGTTGGTTTCACCACTGCGACAGGGCCTCTAAACCTGGGATTGGTTAGACTCCCATAAACTCCCATGAAGATTAGGTCTCCACCCCTACTGCCCACTGGCTTCTGGAAGGTTCCATGGTCCTCCAGAACCAGGTGGAGGCAATAGAGTCCCAAATTATTAAGCCATCCAGGCTGACTTGCTGTAACCCAACCTAATTACAGACTCACACAGTCATCATGCGTCATTCACAATAAATTCATGTACACTACTCTAGTAGCACACTAGAGGGTGCTACACAAGGAAACCCTGTCTACTCTGAACTGTTTTCTTTTTCATTCCACTTTTACATCAGGTTTATAGCACCTTCCCCACACTTTCTAGTATGTGGAACTTTCAGGATGACATTGGACTTTTGCATAGCAGACTTTGATCTTTTTGTTTCTTGGTACTGTTATCTTTTATGCACTTGTGGTATGGTCTGACTTTGTTTATCTAGTACTGCATGCTCAGTTGATACATGTAAAATAATCCTAACAAAGCTCAAGAAAGCTGGTGAATTCAATATATCTTTGGATAGAATATTGTGAGAATATTGTGAGAACAAAGTACTAAAAAAGAACAAAATGAAGGCATTAAAATATAAAAAAGGGAATAAGTTTATTCATGTTATCAAAAGTGTGGTGAGCTATAGTTTAAAAGTAAAAGTCACCTTTTGGAGCATGATACATGTTGCACCCATATTTAGGATGTAACATGTAACATGCTCTAGTGCATGTCCTCATCAAGCCCCTCCCCTATTCCCCCCTTCCCCCATGATAGAGGGTGGGGGATCCTCTCCCCATACCCACTGTCACATTTTGAAAACAGTGAGGCCGTATGGGATTCCACCCTCACAGATGAGTCAATTATTCACAGGAATCTGTGACTGAGAGAGCTACAAGTCCTGTCTGCCACTGATGAGGGTCCTCGTAGTTCATTCACAAGCCCTGGAGCTTGCAAACTGACAACCCTTACAAAGGTACGGGCTTAAAGCTGCAGGGCTTGTCTGCAGGAGCCTGACAGATCTATTGATTTTGGGTGCAATGCTTTCCAAGCTCCCGTGGAGAAAAAAATAATAAATGCATGTTTTTTGGGTTTTTTTACACAAATATGTGCATTTATTATTTTTTACCAAAAGGTGAACATAGCCTTTAATTGTCTTACAAATAGATACATTTAGTCTGCATGTAACAAAAATGTGATTCTTTTAAATAAAACTATCTGAATCCAAATTCAGGTAGAATACGGCGTAAGAAATGTATGGAAGAGCGAAAGGTATCCGCAATCTCTGAGCTCGGATAAAATATATAGAAACAACTGTTAATACAAAGATAAAAATCAAAGGGACTGACAAACAAGCAAAAGACACAATAAGGTGTAATGGATTATATGAAAAGAAATTCCACAAATGAGAAAGGCAATTGATAAAGTACTTATAAGTAACCGCCTTGTCATATAGTATGCCACTAGTGCAGCAAACATGGAATATATTCCTTTTGTACACCATCCTGGAATCAACCGTGTAGTTAAGAGGGTTCTGTTGTCATTCCTGACTGGTCATGATGTATAACATGCATAAAATATGTCATTGGCACACTGACAAGCGTGTTTCAAAGTGCAGCTCTATTCTTTATTGCATGATTACATAGAAAGGCAATGTTTCGGAACTTTGCAGGCTAGTGACAATGCAAAATATTATGTATATTGTAAAAAAATGCTAAATATTTTAGAATATATATATACAGTTGCAAGAAAAAGTATGTGAACCCCTTGGGATTCCGTGGAGTTTTGCATGAATTGGGCATAAAATGTGCTCTGAACGTCATCTAAGTCACAACAATAGAAGAACACAGTCTGCTGAACATAATACTACACAAACATTAGATGTTGCCATGGTTTAATTGCACATAACATTGCAGGGAGGAAAAAGTATGTGAACCTTTGGACTTAATAACTGGTTGACCCTCCTTTGGCAGCAATAACCTCAACCAAACGTTTCCTGTAGTTGCAGATCAGACCTGCACAACGATCTGGAGTCATTTTGGACCACTCCTCTTCACAAAACTGTTTCAGTGTAGCAATATTCTTGGGATGTCTGGTGTGAATCGCTCTCTTAAGGTCATGCCACAGCATTTCAATCGGGTTGAGGTCAGGACTCTGACTGGGCCACTCCAGAAGGCGTATTCTGTGCTGTTGCAGCCATTGTTTTGTTGAATTACTTGTATGCTTTGGGTCATTGTCCTGTTGCATCTCCCATCCTCTGCAGAGCTTCAGTTGGCGGACAGATGGTCGTACGTTTTCCTGCAAAATGTCTTGATAAACTCTGGAATTCATTTTCCCATCAATGACAACAATCCGTCCAGGCCCTGAGGCAGCAAAGCAACCCCAAACCATGATGCTCCCTCCGCCATGTTTCACAGTGGGGATGAGGTTTTGATGTTGGTGTGCTGTGCCTTTTTTTCTCCACACATAGTGTTGTGTGTTCTTCCCAAACAACTCAATCTTGGTTCCATCTGTCCACAGTATATTTTGCCAGTAGTGCTGTGGAACATCCAGGTGCTCTTTTGCAAACTTCAAACGTGCTGCAATCTTCTTTTTGGACAGCAATGGCTTCCTCCGTGGTGTCCTCCCATGTACTCCATTCTTGTTTAATGTTTTCCTTATTGTAGATGTGTCAACAAAAATGTTAGCATGTGCCAGAGATTTCTGTAGGTCTTTAGCTGACACTCTGGGATTCTTCTTTACCTCATGCAGCATTCTGCGCTGTGCTCTTGCAGTCATTTTTACAGGACGACCACGCCTAGGGAGAGTAGCAACAGTGCTAAACTTTCACCATTTGTAGACAGTCTGTCTTACCGTGGACACAGGAACATCAAGGCTTTTGGAGATACTTTTGTAACCCTTTCCAGCTTCATGCAAGTCAACAATTCTTGATCGTAGGTCTTCTGAGAGCTCTTTTCTGCGAGGCATGGTTCACATCAGACAGTGCTTCTTGAAACCAGTAAACCCAAACAGGTGTGTGTTTTTTAAGGGCAGGACAGCTGTCAGCAACACATCCAATGTCATCACACTGATTGGAGTCAAGGTTGGCTCACTCCTGGCTCCAATTAGCTCTGGGAGAAGTCATTAAGCTAGGGCCTCACATACTTTTTCCTCCCTGCACTGTGAATGTTTACAAGTTATGTGCAATTACACCATGGCAACATCTAATGTTTGTGTAGTATTATGTTCAGCAGACTGTGTTCTTCTATTGTTGTGACTTAGATGACGTTCAGAGCACATTTTATGCCCAATTCTTGCAAAACTCCATGTAATCCCAAGGGGTTCACATACTTTTTCTTGCAACTGTATATATATATATATACTGTATATATATATACTATATTGCCAATAATATTGGGATTCCCCTCCAAATCATTGGATTCAGGTGTTCTGATCACCTCCATGGCCACATGTGCATAAAATCAAGCAAAGTGAAAGAAAAACGAGAAGCGCACCAACCTTGCGCTTTACCTCAGTAACCAAAATGTATTGATAAAAGAATGGTATTCACAAACAGCGAATAAAATCAGGCATGTAAGTCCTCCAAGGGACTTCAGAGACAAGAAGCCAGCGCGAATCCCATCATGGGGGTAGACACTCAGTACAGCTGATGCGTTTCGAAGGCCATGCCTTCTTCATCAGAGCTTTCAAAACACGTCATTTCCTTCTAAACGCGTCAGCTGTACTGAGTGTCTACCCCCATGATGGGATTCGTGCTGGCTTCTTGTCTCTGAAGTCTCTTGGAGGACTTACATGCCTGATTTAATTTTCTGTTTGTGAGTACCATTCTTTTATCAATAAATTTTGGTTACTGAGGTAATGCGCAAGGTTGGTGCGCTTCTCGTTTTTCTTTCACTTTGCAGTATTGGTTGGGCTTCCCCATCCTTGTTTGGAGCTGCACAACCTTTCATGCACTGGTGGTTGCTTTTTCTGGTTTTGGTTCCATCCACTCGCCACCGGCCTGGGTCCTAGAGCGCAGGAGAAATCGTATCTGGTCCACTGTATAAAATCAAGCCCCTAGGCATGCAGACGGCTTCTACAAACATTTGTGAAAGAATGGGTCGCTCTCAGGAGCTCAGTGAATTCAAGTGTGGTCCCGTGATAGGTTGCCATCTGCGCCACAAGGTCATCCATGAAATCTCCTTGCCAATAAACATTCCACGGTCAACTGTTAGTGGTGTTATAACAAGGTGGAAGCAACTGGGAACAACAGCAACTCAGCCATGAAGAGGTAGGCTACTTAAAATGACAGGACAGGGAGGCGCACAGTGTGCAGAAGTTGCCAACTGTCTGCTAAAGACCTCCAAACTTCATGTGGCCTTCAGATTAGCACAACAACAGTGCATAGAGAGCTTCATGGAATGGGTTGTGGACAGCATCAGTTGGTAAAAATAATTATCCCAGCAAATAACCAGTTGGATTCCAAAGAACCCAGCTAATCAATGTGTAATCAGCGAGGAATTTCAGCATAGTTTATATACACTTACAAATAGCATAACAGCAACTTCAGGCATTCCTGCCCTTTATAGTCACCAACCTTCACCATGCATTACAATTTATTACAGGTTCTATATAGCTTCATATATAGAACACATGAAGTACTAGGGAGCTATTGCCACTTGGTAGCCCTTTCCTGGGAAAGATACTATATTACTGGGTATAATGGTAATGGCAATTTTAAACACTTTTTCCTTCAGTAAATGTTGGTGCTACCTTTCACAGGCAGGGTTAGGACATACCCCACCCCCAGGCATGTTAATTAAAGGATTTGGGCATGTACAAGTAGATCTCCAAATATCTACTCGAGTACATTATAGTTTTAGATTTAGTTGCTTTTGTGTACAATTACTCTACTAACGCAACCTGTAACCATTTTGGACTTGACCAATTATTTCATATTTATGGTGGCAGACAGAATACCCTGGGAAGACTATTTATTAGGCAAATTGGGAAACTGTGCTGGGAGACACAGCAAATCTTCTGGCTATGGCACGTATTGATGTGAGGAGTTGGACTGCCTGTGCAACCTCTGTAGGGTCCAGGTATCGTCTCATGTTATCAGTAGTGACACTGACCCGAGCAAAATGCAAAACTAGTGAAAATTGATCAATCCTGAAGTACTGACAGCCAATCTAATTTCTTGAGGCCAAAAAATGTCAGAACAGTACAGATATCCCCCAAATGACCTCTTTTTACAAAGTAGAAAGTCCGACGTACTTCATAAGAGGAATGGCGAGTTTTTGTAATTTTTTTGTCATAATTTTTTGGAAAATGAAGAAATTAAAGAAAATATTTTCACAATGTTTTTTTTACATACAGTGCAGTACAGCGTCATCATATAACTGGTGTGGCGGTGATCTGGTGACAGTATGAAATAAAAAATTGATAATTTTTTTTTCAATTTGTTCTATTTATTTATTTTTTTAAGATTTTGTTTCATATTACACTTTGACCATAGTAATATAATGTCACCATAGTAACACTGTACTACATTGGGGAAGTGAACAGTATTTTTTTTAAATACAATTTGATTGCTTATAGCAAAGAATTTCTATGCCATAGGCAAGCATTTAACTGAATGAAATCGATTCATTCAGTTTTTTTGTTGTGATTAACTGTGATTGGCTACAGCTAATCAAATGACAAAGATGGTCTGTGATTGGCCCAGCCTGTGCATGTGATCGCTGTGATCATTCACAGCTAGACACACTTGCATGCAATGGATGGCATGAAAGGAAGCCATCCATTGTATACAACTGTCATGTGACCTGCTGTGATTGGTCACAGCAGGTCACAAGGTACTAGCAAAGGGGCCGATACTCAGATCTGTCATCGGCTGTGTTACGAAATGCGTGATTCGGGAAGGACATCATATGACGCCCTCCCTGAGGGACAACGTTTTTGCCTTCATTATAGGCCGGGCGGCAACTGGTTAACAACCCCCTCTGCTACTTAACTGAACACATCAATATCCCAGGAGTTTAGATGACTTGTTGCTATACTCTGATTAAAATGTGTACCTTTAATTTTTTTGAGCAGTGTATATATATATTTACAGTTGTGTTCAAAATAATAGCAGTGTGTTGAAAAAAGTGAATAAAGCTGAAAATCCTTCTAATCCTTTTATTTCCATCCACACAAATGCATTGGGAACACGACACATTCTATTCCAAATCAAAACATGAAGAAAAATACATCAAATTTGTGTTGTTCCTCTAAAAAAATTGAAGAAAAGTGAATATTAGACGGTTCAAAAAAATCGCAGTGTTTGAATTCTTCTTTACAAACTCAAACATTCACTATATAAACTGAGAAATGTTTGAAGATTTTGCTTTCCTTTGAATGACTTCATGAATATTTGGTTGTAGTCGCACTGTTTCTGAGAACTGCTGTACATCTGTGTTGCATGGAGTCCCCCAACTTCTGGCCCCTGTGATCAGGTATTCCAGCCCAGGATGATTGGACCACATTCCACAGTTCTTCTCTATTTCTTGGTTTTGCCTCAGAAACGGCATTTTTGATGTCACCCCACAAGTTTTCTATTGGATTAAGATCCGGGGATTGGGCTGGCCACTCCATAACGTCCATCTTGTTGGTCTGGAACCAAGATGTTGCACGTTTACTGGTGTGTTTGGGGTCGTTGTCTTGTTGGAACACCCATTTCAAGGGCATTTCCCTATATATGATATATTCATTGTGTAAGACTGACTGTATTGGTAATCACAGGTAAAGCAATAATGTATTGTAGCTTTACTTGCTTTCTAGTTTTATAACAATATTACTACAATCAACAACATGGCAATCTACTGGTGTATTTTGGATTTTGATCATATCTGCCAAGGTAAAGTTTTATACATGGTCAGCCTATGAAATACATTCTGTTATGGCACGCAGCTTATTTTATATTAGAATGTCAGTTGAAATGAATGTTCCGGATGGTGCACCCAGTTTCATATTTTGTTATTGTAATAAAAGTCTATTCTGCCAACACTTCTAGAGGAAATCCCCCGGCTTAACCCCGATCCACCTAAAGTCCACTCATATCTACCTAACACACTTAGTTGCGCAGTTTTGAGCAAAGTTCGCGGTTCTTGGCAGCTAGAAGCCAGGACAGTCTTAAGAAATATAAATATGCTGGCAAATATGCATGGTTGACCTACTTTGTGCAAATACGTGGAAATCCATGTGCTTAGGACTAGAATGAGCTTTGGAACTGCCTTCCTACACCAAAAATGTAAGAGTTTAATATTGGTATGCTAACACTGTTCTGAAAAATAAAGGCCACAACCAGGGGCGGACTGACAACTCATGGGCCCCCGGGCAATAGGGGATCATGGGGCCCCTGTGTCCTTGCCCAAACTCAAAAAAGCCTATGAAAAAGGTACCAGGGGCATCTCATGGGGCCCCCTACTGACCCCGGGCCCTCGGTTTCCAAATGGTCAGTCCACCCCTGGTCACAACAAGAGGAGGAGCATGTCTAGATCTTAGTATGGCAGTATAGCTCTTTATTAGGAGATTATCAGAGTTATTTTGGCTACATTATGTTCTCAGCTAAATTACAGATTTGGCTTCAGTGGAAACTCTTGTTTTGTTTATTAAGCCGTTTAGATGAAATTTACTCTTTTTTCTTTATTTGGAGGGATGTAGATTAGTTTGTTTTATTTAGTTCTCCTCATAATTGTGGCCACTTCAGCTCTCATACCTTTGAACCCCTTAGGGCCCTTTCACACTGCTCAGTTGAAAAAACAGGCTACAAACTCTTACGTGTTTTTGATGATTTTTTTGGGTGTGTTTTTTGGTTGCCCGACTCCAATTATGCGCCTGTGAAACATGGACATGTGACTCAAAAAGCGCAGCACAAAATACTACATGTTGCATTTATGATGATTTTTCATTCATTGCAATGGTGTGGGTTGTTATTTTGTTGTGAATTTTAAAAATGCACCAAAAATGCAGTATGTAGGACTTTTAGAAATGCACCGCACTCACAGTAGTGTGAATGCATTTTTCATTTTTTTCCGCCTTGTAAATACCAAAAGCACATCAAAAACTGATGGTCCCTTATAGATCTGAACAATTTTTACATTTCTGTTTATTTAGCAATCATTTTGTCATGACTTAAAATAATAATTAATACATATAATGCAAAAATAATTTGCAACATTTTCTGGCAGTATGCACGTTTTAAAACGTGCTGTTGCAAAACAGGTAGGGGGTGCGCGCGAGGCACGCCGCCGCCCTACCTTCACCGCCGATCTCAGCCACGGGTGTCAGTCGCCGGGTCACAGCTGGTTGTTAGTTGCAGTAGCTCTGCTTTCTGTCAGTTCCCTGACAGTTCCTGACATGCTGACCAGGAGAAATGAGTTTCTCTGTCCGGATCTGCATGTCTCCCTGCAGTGCACACCCCCGCCCCCTCGTAAAACACTCCCCTCATACAGTTAACCCTTTCAGTGCAAAAAAAACTTAACCCCTTCCTCCCCAGTGCCATTAGTACAGTGTCAGTGTTTTTTTTTTTTTGCACTGATCACTGTACTGGTGTCACTGGGGATGTCAGTGACCCCAAGTCAGTTTCCCCCCAGTGTCAGAATGTCCGCCGCAGTCCCGCAGTCCTGCCATAAGTCACTGATCACCACCATAAGTCGCTGATCGCCACCATAAGTCGCTGATCGCCGCCATTTTTAGTATAAAAAAAAAAAAAATCCCAGTATCTTTCCCGCCATTTGTAAACACTATAACTTTCACATAAACCAATTAATTTACATGTATTGGGTTTTTTTTTCAGGAAAGACATGTCGCAGAATGCATTTTGGCAGAAATTTATGACGAAATTTGATTTTTAAATTGTTTTATAGCAAAAAGTCCAAAATATTGTTTTTTTTCTCAAAATTGTCAGCCTTTTTTTTATAGCGCAAAAAATAAAAAACTCACAGGCGATCAAATACCACCGAAAGAAAGCTCTATGTGTGAAAAAAAGGATGTACCGTATTGCATGACCGCGCAATTGTCCGTTAAACTAGCGCAGCGCTGTATAGCAAAAAAATGGCGTAAATTGCAGTATCTATACCATAGATTGTAGACGCTATAACTTTCACACAAAGCAATCAATATACACTTATTGGGATTTTTTTTACCAAAAACATGGAGCAGAATACATTTTGGCCTAAATTTATAACCAACTTTGAGTTTACTATATATTTTTTATAGCTGAAAGTAAAAAATATTGCTTCTCTTCAAAATTTTTGGCCTTTTTTTGTTTATTGCGTGAAAAATAAAAAGCGCACAGGTGATCAAATACCACCGAAAGAAAGCTCTATTTGAGTGAAAAAAAGGATGTACATTTCGTTTGGGTGCAGCATTGCATGACCGCGCAATTATCAGTTGAATTAGTGCAGCGCCGAGTAGCAAAAAGAGGCGTGGTCATTAAGGGGGGTAAATCCTCAGGAGGGCGAGGGGTTAATGGCCATATTTTCACAATGATGGGAACCAGGGGCGGACTGACCATTTGGAAACTCGGCACTGCCCAAGGGCCTGGAGTCAGTAGGGGGCCCCATGAGATGCCCCTGGTACCTTTTTCATAGGCTTTTTTGAGTTTGGGCAAGGACACAGGGGCCCCATGATCCCCTATTGCCCGGGGGCCCCATGAGTTGTCAGTCCGTCCCTGATGGGAACCTTTGATTCAGCAGCTAAATGAGGTCGGGGATGTATGATTGGTTGCTAGGACACAACTGTCATCTGCACAGTCGACAACATTTTAACAATCAATGATACTGTGCAGTTGACAGCATCATAAAAACCAAGAATGCTGTGCAGCCTGGGGGCCAAACATACACTGAGGATGGACTGTCCAGTAGGAACATTCCGTACTCAGGTGAGTGTTCCTGGCAGGTGCATTATTTGTTGCAGGCACTGCGTCATAGACACTCTACGGGGAATTAATACAGGGATTGTTATTTGGGGGCAAACTAGGCTTTCTTTTGACACTGATAAAAATAAATATAATGACTGAACAAGAAAAAAAAACACATTAAAAATATTTATTATTATTATTTATTTGAGGTACTTACAGTCAGGTCCATAAATATTGGGACATGGACACAATTCTAACATTTATGGCTCTATACACCAGCAACAGATTCCAAATGCAAATAGCACACTTGAAATGAACTCTGGACCTTTTATCTGCTCATTGTAATTGGGATAATGAGGGAATAACACACACTTGGCCATGGAACAGCTGAGAAGCCAATTGTCCCATTCCTTTTGGTCCCTTAACAAGTGAGAGGCACATATGCAAACTGTTGTAATTCCTACACCGTTCACCTGATTTGGATGTAAATACCCTCAAATTAAAGCTGACAGTCTGCAGTTAAAGCACATCTTGTTCGTTTCATTTCAAATCCATTGTGGTGGTGTATAGAGCCAAAAATGTTAGAATTGTGTCGATGTCCCAATATTTATGGACCTGACTTTATATAGCGCCGTCACTTTATGCAGCGCTTTACATACACATATTGTACATTCACATCAGTCCCTAACCCTCAAGGGGAGTACAATCTAAGGTCCCTAACTTACATTCATACATACACACACACTAGGGCCAATTTAGACAGGAGCCAATTCACCTACCAGCATGTCTTTGGAGTGTGGGAGGAAACCGGAGTACCCCAAGTAAACCCACGTAGGCACAAGTGAGAGCGTGCAAATTCCAGGCAGGTGGGGCCATGCTTGGGATTCAAACCAACAACCTGAGTACTGCCAGGCGGAAGTGGCTAAATATAAAAGATAAATATTAATGGTAACAAACAAATAGAAAAAAATCAAAAAAAATCTAAGTGGAGGAAAGAGTGACATAGAGATGAAAAGTATTAACTAAGGGTTAATAAGGGGCTACTGGGAATACACTTTATTCAAATGTGGCTTGGGCTTGGGGCCCCTTAAGTTGCGCAAGCAAAACTTGCACCTTAGCACATGTCTCCCTCCCTGTCAGTGACTGACAGAGCGCATGGAGAGGAGAGCAGAAAGAGGATGCTGATTGGCTGCAGTTGCAGCCTGGGACTAAACCCTCCCCTAGCAACAGGAAAGGAAGATGTCTATTGGAATTCAGTTTGGCCAGAGGGTAGCCCAACTCACCAAAATCAACAGGGGGATGAAAGAGCCCACATTGAATAGGAGAGAGCCCAAAGAGCAGAGGAAAAGAAGCAGACTTTGGCTGGAATGAGCGGGCCAGAGAGGTATGTGGTGCTGTCCATATGCTGAGCTGGTGGTTAAAAAACACCCGAATTTCACCTTACCTATTACCTCCAATGCATTTTCCAAAGTGCAGAAATCCCCTGATTTTTGTCGAAATTTTGGGGAGATGAAATCTCTAAAGTTTGATGATCCCTACTCTCCGGCTTCCAAGTAAACATGAACATCTCTAATTACCACCACCCAAGACCTAAATGTTTTTTTTGGCTATCCCCAGTGTTTTAATTGTGGGTGGTTGTAGTAATGATGTACAAATAATTGCCATAACAAATCTAATCAAATGTATGGGGCATTTAGGCACATTTGCCTGCTTGATTTCACCACATATTATATACACTAGCAATATCACCATATTTAAAATATGGTGGATATGATGACAGTGACCTTCAAAATTGTAAATTTTAAATGTAAGTAGTGGGGTTTACTAAATGTCCAAATGAATCTTAAGTGAATTTTCTGTCAATCTTCAGTGAATATGTCATACAGCCTGCATCAAGATTTAGTAACTATCCAGGACATATGTGCTGTGTATATTTAGTGAATGTGCTGTAATATAACCACCAAGTTTTTTTTTACCAATACTTGAACTGAATGCCAACATCCCAGGATAGTCTAAATCATAAAAAAAAAAACGATTTTCTTTGAGAGAGCCTTTAAAGGCATTCCATATAACATATTAGAGTATCTTGCGAGCCAAAATCAAAGAGTCACCTTAATGCACGAAACTGGACACAAAATGTCCTTAATATGGTAGGATCGCAGACACCTAACACATAACTACCACTGTGTATAATAAATATAATCCTATTGTGTTGCGCTCCTAAAAATTACATATGATCACTTATCCATACCCTGAACATATGGCTATATGAAGACAAGTGAAAAAATCATACATTAAATCCTTTAACCAAATTACATATATAATAATCCCTTAATTTACTTAAAAAACAAATTAATACTTAATATATATCCGTGATTAAAAAATGACTAAATCCGTGATTAAAAAATAGCTAAATCAATATTTCATCACTTTTAGTGAAAAGAAACAATGTAAATCTCAAATAAAATTATTTTAAATAAATATACATATATACTTAATTAATATTGTGTGAAAACAGTGTCCCGTATAACATAAAAAATATATATAGTGACTTTGTGCTTTAATTAATCTTCAATCCGTGATTGCATGTGAATCCGTGACTGGTTGTGAATCCTCCCATTAGTGCAGATTTAAGCTCACCTCCTTATCCTATAATTAGGCTATATGCGCTTTTGGTTCTCCTCCTATGGAACCTGCTTGGTTAAGACTCTTTCCTTTTTAAATAGTGGATGTCCTTTATCACTGATTTTTCCCTCTGGGATTGATCCCTTCTCACGAGGATCCAAGTCCTCTATACTCTCCTCTCCATACGTCTCTCCACATATAGGAAACAAATTCTAAACATGGTGTTTTATCCTTTTTAAAAGTATGGCTTTATTATCTCCAAGTATTGCACTCACATGTGTTGTATTCAATATAAGGCATATCAAATATAAACCGAGTCCTCCGCTGACTGTTTGAAGCATGCACCCGCCATCTGGCGAACAATCTACCTCCCTCCGAGGGACTGCAACGTCAATCGGAGGGAGGTAGATTGTTTAGGAGCGCAACACAATAGGATTACATTCCATATAACAACTCATAAATCCATTGGAAAAAAAAAAATGATTCAAACATAAAAAGATACACAAAACCATATACTTGAATTAATGTTTCCTGTCATTAGGGTTGGTGCCCATAGATTCCCGATGAGGGAGTCAATCCTGGGTTTGTTGGAGGAAGACTATGCTGCAATTCTCTAACATGATTTTAACAGCTGCATGAATGGATGTTCATAAGGGGTTGTAAGTGAATTTGGTTCATTTCTATGAATTTTGTGGTCTTTATTGTAGATCCCAAATTAGGGGGGCAGGGGGGGCAGGGGGTGCATGTGCCCTGGGCGCGGTATTAGGAAGGGCACTACCGATTACATCCATCCTAAGCTTTTCGGGAAGATGTTACTATTTCACTATTTCTACCAACAGCAATGGTGACTGCATAGAAATATTCAGCGAGCCGCTACTTTGCAGAGAGCTACATCTCCCATCATTTAGCTCGGCTAAACAATATGCGTGGGAGCTAGAGAAATGGGGGAGAAAGAGGGAAATGCTGCAGTTCAGCTGTAAGTGTACACTTTGCCAGTGCACAGTGGGGATGCAGCAAATGGGAGCAATACAGAAGAAGATCCCATGTATAATTCTCACTCAGGTGAAGGATGAGCCCTCCTCCATTTGAGAACGCCAGGTGATGGACTGACTGACTGATCCTCTCAGCAAAGAGTCTGGCATCAGTGAATGGTCTGACATCAGTAAATGGTCTGACATCAGTGAATGGTCTGACATCAGTAAATGGTCTGACATCAGTGAATGGTCTGACATCAGTAAATGGTCTGACATCAGTGAATGGTCTGACATCAGTGAATGGTCTGACATCAGTGAATGGTCTGGCATCAGTAAATGGTCTGGCATCAGTAAATGGTCTGACATCAGTAAATGGTCTGACATCAGTGAATGGTCTGACATCAGTAAATGGTCTGACATCAGTGAATGGTCTGGCATCAGTGAATGGTCTGACATCAGTGAATGGTCTGGCATCAGTGAATGGTCTGACATCAGTGAATGGTCTGACATCAGTGAATGGTCTGACATCAGTGAATGGTCTGGCATCAGTAAATGGTCTGGCATCAGTAAATGGTCTGACATCAGTAAATGGTCTGGCATCAGTGAATGGTCTGGCATCAGTGAATGGTCTGACATCAGTGAATGGTCTGGCATCAGTGAATGGTCTGACATCAGTGAATGGTCTGACATCAGTGAACCAGTCAAACCCACAAGGGTTTGACTGATTGTAATTACAGCCCTTCCCATGCAAGGAATCATCTACCTCAGCCAGCATCGGACACGTCTTCTACATAGTTCTTTCCAGAGGTTTGCAAGTTGGGAAAACAGTAAACTTTCAGCTTGAACAGGAAGGTGTATGGAAATGCCTGTGATCAGTGAATAGAGATAATTCACAATGTATAGGTATGCAGGGCTTCTTTTACACAGACTGGAGGCAGAAGGGTGAGGATCTGCCATGCACATAGGAGGGTGAGGAGCCACCATGCTCATAGTAGAGTGTGGAGCTACCATGCCCAGGACTGAAACTAAGGGGCACCTGGTATATGCTATATCTCAATGGTCACAGCAGCCTCATTCTTTACACTATTCTTTATATTATTATATTATATATGTAGTATGAATAGAATGTTGGGGGGTTGTGTGATTTTTTGTAGCTGAGTTACATATTAGTTTTTACCAGGAGCTCCTACCTCACTTACTACTGATCTCTGACCTGTGAACTATGCACCATTTATTACTGACCAATGAACTCTTTGTCACTTACTACTGACCTCTGAACTCTGCGTCACTTACTACTGACCTCTGAACTCTGCGTCACTTACTACTGACCTATGAACTATGCACCACCTATTACTGACCAATGAACTCTGCGTCACTTACTACTGACCTCTGAACTCTGCGTCACTTACTACTGACCTCTGAACCCTGTGTCACTTACTACTGACGTATGAACTCTGCGTCACTTACTACTGACCTATGAGCCACTTACTACTGACCTATGAACTATGAGCCACTTACTACTTACCTATGAACTATGAGCGACTTATTACTGACAAATGAACTCTGAGTCACTTACTACTGACCTATGAACTATGCGTCACCTATTACTGACCAATGAACTCTGCGTCACTTACTACTGACCTATGAGCCACTTACTACTGACCTATGAACTATGAGCCACTTACTACTGACCTATGAACTATGAGCGACTTATTACTGACAAATGAACTCTGAGTCACTTACTACTGACCTATGAACTATGCGTCACCTATTACTGACCAATGAACTCTGCGTCACTTACTACTGACCTATGAGCCACTTACTACTGACCTATGAACTATGAGCCACTTACTACTGACCTATGAACTATGAGCCACTTACTACTGACCTATAAACTATGAGCCACTTACTACTGACCTATGAACTATGCGCCACTTATTACTGACCAATGAACTCTGTGTCACTTACTACTGACCTCTGAACTCTGCGGAACTTACTACTGACCTATGAACTATGAGCCACTTACTACTGACCTATGAACTATGCACCACCTATTACTGACCAATGAACTCTGTGTCACTTACTACTGACCTCTGAACCCTGTGTCACTTACTACTGACGTATGAACTCTGCGTCACTTACTACTGACCTATGAGCCACTTACTACTGACCTATGAACTATGAGCCACTTACTACTGACCTATGAACTATGAGTCACTTACTACTGACCTATGAACTATGAGCCACTTACTACTGACCTATGAACTATGAGCGACTTATTACTGACCAATGAACTCTGAGTCACTACTGACGTATGAACTATGCGCCACTTATTACTGACCAATGAACTCTGCGTCACTTACTACTGACCTATGAGCCACTTACTACTGACCTATGAACTATGAGCCACTTACTACTGACCAATGAATTCTGCGTCACTTACTACTGACCTATGAACTATGCGCCACTTACTACTGACCTCTGAACCCTGTGTCACTTACTACTGACGTATGAACTCTGCGTCACCTATTACTGACCAATGAACTCTGTGTCACTTACTACTGACCTCTGAACCCTGTGTCACTTACTACTGACGTATGAACTCTACGTCACTTACTACTGACCTATGAGCCACTTACTACTGACCTATGAACTATGAGCCACTTACTACTGACCTATGAACTATGAGCCACTTACTACTGACCTATGAACTATGAGCCACTTACTACTGACCTATGAACTATGAGCGACTTATTACTGACCAATGAACTCTGAGTCACTACTGACCTATGAACTATGAGCCACTTACTACTGACCTATGAACTATGAGCCACTTACTACTGACCTATGAACTATGCGCCACTTATTACTGACCAATGAACTCTGCGTCACTTACTACTAACCTATGAGCCACTTACTACTGACCTATGAACTATGAGCCACTTACTACTGACCAATAAATTCTGCGTCACTTACTACTGACCTATGAACTATGCGCCACTTACTACTGACCTATGAACTATGCGCCACTTATTACTGACCAATGAACTCTGCGTCACTTACTACTGACCTATGAGCCACTTACTACTGACCTATGAACTATGAGCCACTTACTACTGACCAATGAATTCTGCGTCACTTACTACTGACCTATGAACTATGCGCCACTTACTACAGACCTCTGAACTCTGTGTCACTTACTACTGAACCCCTGCACTTTGCTTCTATTTTAACCGTGGCCAATCTTCAGCACAATGAAAACCACACCCAATGTTTAATGGCAACGCTCTGCATGTGCCACACTTTCTTTTTCCTAATCAGGAGGACCGAGCAACTTTCTACATTACTGTTGCCCCATATTTTACTGGGGGATAGAATGCTACATGTTTCAGTGTGGTGCGCTGCTTCTCACACCATACTCTCCCAACCACCCCCCTTCCCGGTTCGTGTCAAGGGGGCGCAGTTTGGCATCTTCACTTGGGGCACTGAATGACCTTTTCTCGGTACTGGTAGATAGTACTTTTTGTAATATTGTTTTTGCCAATTTTTTAGTTTAGAAACTTTAAAATACATTGAGATAATAGATAATTGTACCCAATATATATGTTGATCACTGAATGCATACACAGCTTGAAAATATGGTTTTATGTATCTTTTTAAATGTTTGAATTAAAAAAGTTTTTTTTTTTATAGATTTATGAGTTGTTATATAGAAAGTCCCATCAAAAATTCTTATTTTTTCTTTTTTGTGAATGTGCTTTGTAATGTCAAGCATTGCATTGCGAACATTCAGTGACAGTCCAGTGAATACGAAGAGTATTTTCTGTGAACAAGTGAGTGTACAATGAGTCTTCTGCCAAGGAGTGATGAATTTAAGGCAATTGTTTAGTGACGTTTTATAGATAACATAGAATGATCTCATTTCAAAGGACTTATCTTTAGGTCTTATTGCCTGTCTTTGAAAATTGTGTTGTATCATTTATTTAGCTAAATTAGCTCACAAATGTAATAAACCGCAATTACTCTGCATGTCAAAGGTCAAAATCTGTTCATGATATTTTAGTATTTTAACTCTTATCTTCTTTTATCTCACCAACTTCAAAATGAAAATCTGTGAATCTAAGTATTGCTGTCTTTAAAATAAGATTAGTAATAATATATGTATAAGATGTATAAGATCAATAAAAACATGTAAACATGACGTGCTCAGACTAGGCAACTTTGCCTGAGCAACGTCCTAGTTGTTGGAGCTCCTGTGTGTTACTACTGTCTGAATCCTACAGTGACTACTTGTGTACAGACCCCGGCTTCCTTCCCTGACCTTGCTTGGTTTCCGCTTGTCTTGACCTCGGCTTGCCTATCGGATTCCTTTTGTCTCCTCCCTTTATACTCTGTTCCCGCGAGCGGTCTCCTCCACCTCAGCTGGGCACACCTGGGGGCCGCGACCTGGTCCCAGCTTGCTGCAAGTCCATCCCCACCATCAGGGGCTCTGGTGAACAAGCAGACTGGGGCTTAGACTCTGCGCTCTGGGGAACCCCAAGTTGAGGATCAATAAGAGCTCACTACCACAAGTGCTGACAACAACATGCTCCACCATAAATATTACAGTATGCTCCACCATAAATATCACAGCATGCTCCACCATAAATATTACAGTATGCTCCACCATAAATATCACAGTATGCTCCATCATAAATATTACAGTATGCTCCATCATAAATATTACAGTATGCTTCACCATAAATATCACAGCATGCTCCACCATAAATATCACAGTATGCTCCACCATAAATATCACAGAATGCTCCACCATAAATATCACAACATGCTCCACCATAAATATTACAGTATGCTCCACCATAAATATCACAGCATGCTCCACCATAAATATCACAGCATGCTCCACCATAAATATCACAGCATGTTCCACCATAAATATTACAGTATGCTCCACCATAAATATCACAGCATGTTCCACCATAAATATCACAGCATGCTCCACCATAAATATCACAGCATGCTCCACCATAAATATTACAGTATGCTCCACCATAAATATCACAGCATGTTCCACCATAAATATTACAGTATGCTCCACCATAAATATCACAGCATGCTCCACCATAAATATTACAGTATGCTCCACCATAAATATCACAGAATGCTCCACCATAAATATCACAGTATGCTCCACCATAAATATCACAGCATGTTCCACCATAAATATCACAGAATGCTCCACCATAAATATCACAGCATGTTCCACCATAAATATCACAGCATGTTCCACCATAAATATCACAGAATGCTCCACCATAAATATCACAGCACGCTCCACTATACTGCACCCCCCCCCCCCTTACACACACACACAACTCTCTCTCTCACAACTGATCTCTGCTACACTATTGAGCGGCCGCTCTCACAGTGTAGCCATCAATGGTGGTCCTGGTGTGCGTCCTGGGCTTGGTCCTGAGTCCACGATCACCCCAAGGCTGGTCACGCCTCCTCACAGTAACAACCAATCAACATGGGAGAAACAGCCACATGACTTTCTGTCTCTCACTGATTGGCAGTCCCAGGCAGAGGGAGGACAGAGAGGGAGGGCAGAGTGTCACAGGAAATGTCAAAAATCCATGAGCATCCCGGGCAATCCGTGACTGTTGGCAGCTATGCATGTCACGTCATTCATTCACAGTGTTCTGTGAATAAATGAACTACAAGTCCCGACAGCCTTAGCGGTGGAGTGTTGTAGTAGTTCATTGAATCTTCCCGTCAGTATATTGTACGGGATGTATGGTGAAGCAGATACACTGACAGGTCTGCAGGAGACCTGCATGGCATCAATTCTTTACAGGCTCCTGCAACCAAAAAAAATAAATGTACATTTTTTTTACCTGCAAAAAAAAGTGTTTTTATTAATTCTGGTCAAAAGGTGAACTGATCCTTTAATAAAAAATGGATAATAGTGAGCGCTCTTTTAAACACAGCAGCTAAAGCACCTGAGGCAACCACAATGCCTCTAAATGTAAATATAAATGAAGGTAATATGGTGCAGCGCTAAAAGAGTGAAAATTAAAGACAGTCAAAAGTCAATGTAGCAATATCCGTGATTCCTTAAATAGGATGCAGACTTCCAAAGCTCTTGCGGCCTTAAATAATAGCAATGCGCACTCACCAGAAACGCATGGATTATGCGCATGTAGGAATAATCATTCCAGATGTCAGATCCTCCAACACTCGGATGGTAAGCATCCTTCTCACGGTGGATCCCTGAAGACTCAAAGCCAGATCCTGAGGTCCTCCTTAAGGTATACCAGGCACTTCACAATGGTGGTGGGACTCTCTCCACTGAGTGGTAATGGCACCTTCTCTGTGGGGGTAACAGCTCCAAAAGGAGCCCCAGAATAACACACAGGTGCCAGAGATAGTGTAGTATGTTAAAGGAGATTTATTTGCCTTAGCATAACATATATAGGGTAGCATGCAAATCCAGACCCATACAGGTTAAATAAGGATAAGGTAGCAGTGACTGACCCTAGTAAAGATGTCCGCCGAGCCTCCTCGTGGCTACGGCGGTGCGAATGACGTCACGCTCTGTACAGCTCCTCCTTAGGCCTTTCGTGCCAAAAGCACATCATCAGAGGGGAGGCTGTACAGGAGCGTGACTGACGTCGGGAATTTATGCAGGGGAAGACGGCGCGTGCGCAGTTAGCCGCGGCCATCTTCCCGAAGTTGTAGACAGTGCGCATGCGCGTTGATGGCGGCGCCATTTTGCCGTGGATCCGCGATACTGCTGGCAGAAAGGAAGGGACAGGGAGATTGATCCCATTAACCATTCAGGTCTAGCTGAAAGCTAGCCAGCCCTAGATCCCAGGGAACAAATATGTGACTGGTATACACACATATTCTTTATATGGAAAGATCATAAAGTGACAGTGCTCAAATATTTGTATAATATAACAGTGGTGTCTATGGCCTTAAAGTGGCCCCACGGTGATTGGCAAATGGCTACATAGATGGACCACGGCAAGGTGGGTGCACTGGATGTACATAATATGACAAATAACAAATACACAGTGAATAATAAAATCTAGAATATAATGCATAGATAATATGAGGATAAAAATATGAAGATAAAAATGTAAAAATGTAAAAGTTAGTGCCTCACTCACTCTATTACATAGAGAATGAGCGAATAAAATGAAAAAAACCCCTTGCACAAAAAAATGTGATATAGCACTCTATATTCACATGACAAATAAAACTCAACAAAATTAAAAACAATATAAAATAAAGATATTGGACACAGGTTAAAAGAAAACATGAAAGGCATAGTGTATCATTCAGCTATTGGCAATGAAGCAGTTAACATCTACTTCTATATTGTGACCTGCGGGGTGTAATGTTTTCACTCTTTTAGCGCTGCACCATATTACCTTCATTTGATCCTTTAATACCAACATTCCATTAACACACTTTCAACTACATCATTGCATTGGCACCTGAATCTATCACTAATACTTTGTAGATTTTCTTTTATCCTCGTCCTTTAATGCTCTGTTTTGTTGAAATGAAGTACACCTCATACTGTGGTGTGATGTCATTACTACATTGCTGCTCATATCTTTTACTGAAAAGTACAGCAATCTTTTTCAAGTAGAAAATGAATTACAAAAGTCATAACACTTACATCATATCCTTCGCTAATCTCTTTAAAACCTGCTTAGACAGCCATCCCTTATAACAAATATTTGCTGATATCACTGTTCAACAGGTAAAAAGTTTTGGGCATAAAATTAGCTAATCTTACATAATTTTGGGGTGCTGAAAATGAAAATGACCCTAAAAAATGTTGATTGGCTCTAGTTTCAATGATATATTCACCCATCTAATGACGTAAGCCATTCAAAATTATGATGCAACTTCAGCTGCATATTGCGCAATTGATACTGGTGACCAATAGAAAATGTCATGTATACTGAGATGATGCAATATTAGCCTTTAATTGCATCACTTCACTGCATAAAAGCTGCAGTATCTGTAGCTGATTGTAGTTCGGCAGCGTCTTTACATTTGGTTTTATGCTTATATAGGCTACTCAGTAATGCCTCGAACTTGTGTGAATAAAGCAGATAATTTCTGCTATATCTGCGGTGAAATAACTTTTATCTCACAAAAAAGGAGGATAACAGGAATGATTAGGAAAGCCTACAACTTGTATTTTGGCTGCAAGATAGGAGACCAGGACAAGAGCTGGGCACCACATATATGCTGCAATTCTTGTGGGACGGCACTGGAGCAATGGTTGAATGGAAAAAAGGCATCTATGCCTTTCGCTGTGCCAATGATTTGGAGAGAGCCAACAGATCATGTTAGTAATTGTTACTTTTGTATGGTGCCTCCAATTGTAAAAGGGCTAAATAAGAAGAAAAAGTTATCTGTGCACTATCCAAATATTCCATCGGCAATACGTCCAGTTCCTCATGGAGAGGGGCTACCAATTCCTAAAGCACCAGAATCCTTCGTGGTTGAGTCAAGTGAGGAAGAACCTGAAGCGTGTAGTCACGTGCAGTTGTAAGAGATAGCCCTTTCCTCGAATACAAGAGAAAAGCCAAGAGAAGCAAAACCGACACAAACTGAAGACAAAACTAGTGAGAATCCTAAGTATTCAAATGATTCAACTTAGCTTATGGCTATCATTTTTCTTGGTAATCCTATGCAATATTTTATGCCATTTAGGCTTTGTTATGTAGTCATATCACTTGCTTTATATTTGTGGAAAGACATCTATCTATATAATTATTGTGCATTATGTAGTCATTACGCCTATAGTAGAAAACTTTCCGTTTACAGAAAAACTAGAGCCGATTGACAAATTTCATTGTTATATTTGAACTCAGAATGTGAAATTCATTAAGAAATGGATCCTTTTGTTTCCAAAACTGGCAAAAAATAAAAATTTGTTGAACAGCGTATTCTTTTGCTGCATCTATTCCAACACATTAAACATTTCTATTTACTGTATATAACAATATGAAAGCCTATGTACCTGTATGTATGGAGAGTAACAGAACACAATGATTGCAAATAAGATGTAGAACAAAACACAGCAGAAGTTATAGAAGACAAATACAACTAGTTAAAAAAAAGAAGAATCGCTTCATTTTAAAACTCTTTAATAAATCTCCAAGTGAGAAAATTAATGTAGCCTTGCCATGGTTGCTGAACAGAGAGGTTGGACAGTACAGGGGCGGACTGACCATTTGGAAACTCGAGCACTGCCCGAGGGCCCGGGGTCAGTAGGGGGCCCCATGAGATGCCCCTGGTACCTTTTTTATAAGATTTTTTGAGTTTGGGCAAGGACACAGGGGCGCCATGATCCCCTATTGCCTGGGGGCCCCATGAGTTCTCAGTCTGCCCCTGGGTTGGACAGTACACACGCCCACACACACGCACGCACACGCACAAACACGCGCACACACACGCGCACACACACGCGCACACACACGCACGCACACACGCGCGCAGACACGCGCACACATGCATGCACGCACACACACGCGCACACACACGCACACACACGCACGCGCACACACGCGCACACATGCATGCACGCACACACATGCACGCACACACGCGCACACACACACGCTTACTTTTGACCATGCTGCTAGCAATTAGATAACTATGTAATGAAGGGTTGACCCAGACAAATCCCTCCATTCTGCACAGCAGGGGGAGGGGATATTCCAGGCATGATCACTGACTGTTCATTCACTGTACAATAAAGTCAGTGCTGTGGGCTGTGTGCTGACTGATGGTTTATTAGTATGAACAATCATCAGTGGTGGAGTTTTGAGATAGATTAACCAGCAGGGGCGGACTGACAACTCATGGGGCCCCCGGGCAATAGGGGATCATGGGGCCCCTGTGTCTTTGCCCAAACTCAAAAAAGCCTATGAAAAAGGTACCAGGGGCATCTCATGGGGCCCCCTACTGACCCCGGGCCCTCGGGCAGTGCCCGAGTTTCCAAATGGTCAGTCCGCCCCTGTTAACCAGTGCTGTGTAAGTTTACAAGCAGCCAGCTGCCTAATCCTACAGCTCAGGATGACTGACTGTTCATTCATAATAATAAACAATCAGTCCAAGAATGGGTGGTGGGCTTAGTGCTGACTGTAGTCCCTCATATGAACACCCATAAATTGGGCTTTAGCCTAGGGTGCAGCTACAGCATATCACTGGCAGAGAAATGACATCTTTTTATTTTTAAACCAGTGAAGGAATCAATTGCTATGTACACTTAGTCACTATCTGATGATTTAATCTTTGGGCTCAGTTCACACCAGCGTTGAAAGCAGGCGTTTGAGCGTTGAGGCGTTTTTAAGGCTCCTCAAACACCTATGAAAATTATACACATGGCAGCAGACAGTGCTGTTCACACTGAAGCATTAGCGTTGTGTCGACTCCCATTCAAGTCTGTGGTGATGCTCCTCAAATGCCTGGCAGGCATTCGTTGGGCGTTTGCGAGGCATTTGCATGGCATTAATGCCATTAAGATCATTATAGGAGTTTGTGGTGTGGTTTTAACGCTTGTAAAACGCCTATAAAATGCCGCAAAACCGCACATAGGGCATTTGGAAAGCATTTGGGGAGCGTTTTAACGCATGTAAAATGCCTGTCTAACGCCTGTCTAATGCCTGTCAAATGCTATAGTGGCCTTTGGGAGGAAGTCAAGTGTGAACAAGCCCTTAAAGTGGTTGCAAAGGTTGAAGGTTTTTTACCTTTATGCATTCTATGCATGAAGGTAGAAAAACCTTCAGTATGCAACTCCCCGGCAGCGCCCCCCCCCCCCCCAATACTTACCTGATCGCGATCCAGCAATGTGCACAAGAGCCAATGGTCTCCCGGGTTTCTGCCTCTTCGTTGGCTGAGAGACAGCACGCGACTGATGTCAATCACAGCCGGTGAGGGAGGGAACATTGGCAGGCCCAAGCCCCATTCTGTGTGTCTTATGGACACACAGAGCGGGGCTTGGGAGCAGGGGCGGACTGACAACTCATGGGGACCTGGGCAATAGGGGATCATGGGGCAACTTTGTCCTTGCCCACACTCAAAGCACACCCAAAAAAGCCTATAAAAGGTGCCAGGGGCATTTCATGGGGCCCCTTACTGACCCCAGGCCCCTGGGCAGTGCACGAGTGCTCGAATGATCAGTCTGCCCCTGCTCAGGAGCAAGCATGCACAAGTTCCCCCAGAGCAAGTGGCTTGCTATGGGAGCACTCGGAGAAGAGGAGGATCCAGAAGAGCCAGTGAGGGACCTGATAAGAGAGGATCTGGGCTGCTCTGTTCGCCCAGCACGCAGAAAGTGATGAGGTGCATACTGATACTCTGCTGAGTGATTTTCAGTGCCAGACAGATGTCATGCTTCAAAAGGCCTCCCAGCAAATGACCTAAAACCTGCAAAAGAAATCAGTGTACGGCAGACCTGGAGGACAGAATGGACACGCTTTACTTCACCATGGAAGCTCGTGATCAGAAGGTGAAAGTTCTATGATAAGAAAATGAAATACTTACTTTTTGCCTTTAAGATGCAAAAAAAATCTCTCCTGGTAATTACTCGCTGGCGCCCGGTGATTTCTGATGATCACCGAAGGGGAGGAAGACTGCTTTGTTTACTAACAGTCCTCCTCCCTGTCAGCTTGGGCACACTGCTCTGGATGACTGTGCACAGAACAGCCATACAGAGCAGTGTGATTACAGTGAAACACACACACACCACCCCCTAGTAAAACACACCCTGCACACTCCCTTTGATCACCCCTCATGTTAACCCCTTCCTGCCCAGTGCCATTAGTGCAGTGTCAGTGCTTTTTCTTAGCACTGATCACTGTATTGGTGTCACTAGGGATGTCAGTGACACTACGTCAGTTCCCCCCCAGTGTCAGAATGTCCACCAGAATCCCACAGTCCCGCTATAAGTCACCGATCCCTGCCATTACTAGTAAAAATTAAACAAAATCCCAGTATATATAACGCCGTTTGTAAACGCTATAACTTTCACGTAAACCAATTAATTTACACGTATTGGAATTTTTTTCAGCAAAGACATGTCACAGAATATATTTTGGCCTAAATTTATGACAAAATTAGATTTTTATCATTTTTTTAATGCACATGTTTAACAGTAAAAAGGCCAAAATATTGTTTTTTTCTCAAAATTGTTGGTCATTTTTTTATAGTGCAAAAAATAAAAAAAAATGCACAAGCAACCAAATACCACCAAAAGAAAGCTCAATTCATGGGGAAAAAAGGACAAAAATTTCATTTGGGTGCAGCATTGCAATGTCAGTTAAACGAATGCAGCGCTGTAACGCAAAAATGGCCTGGTCAGGAAGGGGGGTAAATCCTCTGGAGGGCAAGTGGTTAATAAAGGGCTTTTCAGTGGTGTGTTTATTTCTATTTCTAACTTTGTTTTAGTAAATCAGCATTCCATTTGGCCTTTTGCTATTTTTTTTACTCCTTGGTTTGCCTGTCCCTTAATTTAATCACTATCTGGTATATCCACTATAAGCAGGAGGTCCTTTTTTATCTTAGTTTTTGTAAGTTATACATACACTTTAAATGTACATGTAACTGCCACTGAGGCAGAGATATTATTAATCAATAATTGTTCTTACATTTCTTTTAATCAATAAGTGTTTCATAAATTCTTGATCTCCACATTGATGATGACAGGCGAGTACCCATGTAAAAAATACCCAACAACTCCACAGTCCATGATAGTGCTGCCTCAGGAACTTGAGGGCAGGCCAAAGTGCCAGGATTACTTGCATATGAGGAAGCGGCCATACTCCTATGACATAAATTTTACAACAGTTTATTATTATTATTTTTATTATACAGGATTTATGGCGCCAACAGTTTGCTCAGCACTTTACAATATAATGGGAGACAATACAGCAACAATACAGTTCAATACAAGAGGGATAGGAGGGCCCTGATCCTGGGAGCTTACAATCTAGTTGAACATAAACATAGGGAACACAACAGTTCCACCTAAGGCTGTCCATGCAGCCACGGCTCCCCAATTGACATGAATGGGACTGCCTATGTGGGAATACAAGGAACACCTGCGGGCAAACATGGCCTTCACACAGGTGTAAGCTATCGTATGCCCATGTGAATGAGGCCCTTCTTTCACCCACTTTGCCTCTCTCAGTCTTCCATGGAGCTTGGTCACAGAGTTGCCATAAAGCAGTGTTTCTCAACTCCAGTCCTCATGGACCCCCAACAGGTCATGTTTTCAGGATTTCCATTATTTTGCACAGGTGATTTGATCAGTTTCACTGCCTTAGTAATTACCACAGCTGTTTCATCTGAGGGAAATCCTGAAAACATGACCTGTTGGGGGTCCATGAGGACTGGAGTTGAGAAACACTGCCATATACCAAGTTACTCAGGTGCTTTTCTGCTATTTATAATAATACTAAGATACCATATGCCGTCTTACTAAAACGACGTCCCCAACTAACATGTTCATATAGTAGGGTTGCAGTTCTACCAAATAATAGACAAACGAAACCAGCGCTCCAATCTTCATGCAAACCAAGGAATTGCCAAAATGCCAATCGAAGAGGTGCTGCCCTTCTGAGATCGGGAAATCTGCGCCCTTGTTTGTTTTCTTCTACCAAATAATGACTGACCCTTGAATTGTACATTAGTTAACAAACAATGGTATAAAAAGGCTATATACACAGACAGATGTGGTCAATTTGTCAACAGTATTCATTCTACTAAACAGTTTATAACACGTGAAGAAAATTGTGTTTTATACATGTGACCATTGCCACCAAACCACGTTCCATATGGGGATTTTTCTATTCCTTTAAGGTTTCTTAACGCTTAATAGGTATTTCCACGTTGCAGTTAAATTTTGGAAAGCTAGTATACAACTACAGTATCCCAAACAAACTAAAAAAAATTAATTTTTAAATAAAAAAATATATAAAAATAAGCCCTCTAGCATACAGGTCTAACTTTCACCCTTGAAAGTGTCACTTAATACAATAATACCCCAATATGCTGATCACAATACAACTATCAATGTGAAAACAATATATAAATATAAAAATCAACCAAAATTGTAGGTAAAAAATAATCATAAAAAAACCATTCACTAGTGTCCAAAAGTAAAAGTCATTCCAAACTCCAATAAGGAAAATTATCCAGATGTTTGATGACGAGCCTTCCTATTGGCTCCCACAGGAAATGTGAACCTCAAAAAAAAGAAAACTCATATAGTGCATTAACTTTATAAATAAACAATTAATACCAATAAGATCTTTATGTACTGTGCAACTTCAAAAAAAAACACAAATCAAATGTGGAATCAAAGTGAACACAGTGTAGCAACAGTGATTGTGCGTCACTCTGTGAGTAACATTATCCAAGTGACCATTTAAGTGTAGACTTCTAAAGTGTAAGGCATAAATACCCTTACTGAAACAACAATCAAATATCGCCTTATTAACCCCCCTGGCGGTATTCCCGAGTGTAGCTCGGGGTAAAGTTTCAGTACCAAAAGCGGTAACCCCCCCGAGCTACACTCGGGCTTACCATGCGGCGTTGCTCAGGGAGTCCCTGCAGAGCTTACCTTGTCCTTCGCTCCCGCGATGTGTCCCCTTCAGCGTCCCCGGCCATCTCCTCCGGCATCCGGCTTCTGTGTTCCGGTCCCTGTGACGTCAGGACGTACGGGCGCCGCCGGCGGCAAATTTGAACATTTTAAAAAATGTCATTTTTTTCCAAACAAATTTTACATAGTAAAACATTGCTGTTTCAACCCATTTCACATACATTTTGTCCCTACTGCTTTGTCCGGTGCCCTGCCTGCATTTTGTCTGTTCTTTCTACCTGGAAACTGAGAAAAGTCCATGGCGTCCAAAAAGCGTCCCTTTAGGTCAAAAGCGGTTTTAGATCAGCTAGAGAACAGCGATAGTAAATCAGAACCACTTGCAGAATTGAGTGATAATAATTCGTGGGGGAAATTCCTCATCAGACACTGAAAACGATTTTGCGACTTTGCTCAGCGATGTGCGAACTTGGCGCTAAATTTCAAATTTCAGTGTTTTTGGTTTGATTATATTATTGAATTAAATGTATTATTATTATATTATTATTTATGATTATTTATTAAATTATAATTTATGATTTCGTGTTTCAAGTTTTATCCTCCCCGGGATGTTTACTAGACTCTTGTTCGGACAGATTTCAGTGAGTTATTCCTAAAAATTACAGCCTACAATAAAAAAAACTACATATTTCCATGCAAAATAATGGTACCGCTTTCAGCACCAAAAATCTGAAATAATCATACCGCCAGGGAGGTTAACACAGGGGGGTATACACCAAGCGCCAACAAAATCCTTCCAAGCCTGAGTAACACTTTTATGATGTCATCAGCAACCTTCTCCTAGATGTCATCATGGCTTTTTAGGAAGTACTCCATAGTACTCATAGTACCCATGCTCCAACAGATATGTAGATAGTATATAAAAAGGATATAGTGTAATTCCGTATGGGATTCTTATAATAATACTTTAATGAATGCTTACATTTGCACAATATAAAATTCGCCTTATTCCCATGCCTTCGCTCGGCTTCCCTAGAGGTCTGAAGGCATGGGAATAAGGCGAATTTTATATTGTGCAAATGTAAGCATTCATCTCTTCAGGGAAGTCTACCCCTCCCTCACTTAACAACCGATCTCCTCCACTCCTCCTGCCACTCCATCCCCCACAGCCATCTCCTCCTGTACCAGTATCCCCTCCCTCCTAGATTGTAAAGAGCAGGGCCCTCGATCCCCTCGTGTAGTGTATTGTATTGTTACTGTCTTGTCTCATGTTCTGTCCCCCTTGCTAACTTACAGTGCTCAGCACACCCTTCGGCGCTATATAAATACTGTATAATAATAATTAAAGTATCATTTTAAGAATCCCATATGGAATTACACTATATATTTTTTATTGTAATCAGCATATTGGGGTATTATTGTATTACATTTTGGAAAGCTCCACAAATTATGTGCTCCCGTTCACACAGGATACCTTAAAAAAAACTTACCTTTTTCTAAGGAGAAGGTGCCATTTCTAAGCTGCCACACCTTACCTGTTATTACTAGAGATGAGCGAATTATTCAAAAATTCGATTCGGCTGATTCGCCGAATTTGCGGGAGAAATTCGATTCGATGCGAATTTATTCGCCGCGAATTTAACTTATTAAAAGGGTTTCTAGGCTTCAGAGAGCCTTTATATTAGTGCAGAACACTGTACCTTTAATTTAAATGCCCTTGGAGTCTGCTGGGGAAGAGAAATAATACTGTCAGTCAGTATGACATGCAGATGAGTGCCGTCGATCTTAGAATCACCGCACACTTCACTCATTTGGGCAGTCACGGGGCACGACGAAGAAGATGAAGAAGAAGAAGAATGAAAAGAAGAAGAAGAATGAAAAGAAGAAGAAGAAGAATGAAAAGAGAAATGAAAAGAAGAAGAAGAAGAATGAAAAGAAGAAGAAGAATGATGAAAAAAAGAATGAAAAGAAGAAGAATGAAAAGAAGAAGAAGAAGAATGAAAAGAAGAATGAAAAGAAGAAGAAGAAGAATGAAAAGAAGAAGAAGAAGAATGAAAAGAAGAAGAAGAAGAATGAAAAGAAGAATGAAAAGAAGAAGAAGATTGAAAAGAAGAAGAAGAATGAAAAGAAGAAGAAGAAGAATGAAAAGAAGAAGAAGAAGAATGAGAAGAAGAATGAAAAGAAGAATTAAAAGAAGAATGAAAAGAAGAAGAAGAAGAATGAAAAGAAGAAGAAGAATGAAAAGAAGAATGAAAAGAAGAGGAATGAAAAGAAGAAGAAGAATGAAAAGAAGAAGAAGAAGAATGAAAAGAAGAATGAGAAGAAGAATGAAAAGAAGAATGAAAAGAAGAAGAAGAAGAATGAAAAGAAGAAGAAGAAGAATGAAAAGAAGAAGAATGAAAAGAAGAATGAAAAGAAGAAGAAGAAGAATGAAAAGAAGAAGAAGAAGAATGAAAAGAAGAATGAAAAGAAGAAGAAGAAGAATGAAAAGAAGAAGAAGAAGAATGAAAAGAAGAAGAAGAAGAATGAAAAGAGAATGAAAAGAAGAAGAAGAAGAATGAAAAGAAGAATGAAAAGAAGAAGAAGAAGAATTAAAAGAAGAAAAAGAAGAATGAAAAGAAGAATGAAAAGAAGAAGAAGAAGAATGAAAAGAAGAAGAAGAATGAAAAGAAGAAGAAGAAGAATGAAAAGAAGAATGAAAAGAAGAAGAATGAAAAGAAGAAGAAGAAGAATGAAAAGAAGAATGAAAAGAAGAAGAAGAAGAATGAAAAGAAGAAGAAGAAGAATGAAAAGAAGAAGAATGAAAAGAAGAATGAAAATAAGAAGAAGAAGAATGAAAAGAAGAAGAAGAAGAAGAATGAAAAGAAGAAGAAGAATGAAAAGAAGAAGAAGAATGAAAAGAAGAATGAGAAGAAGAATGAAAAGAAGAATTAAAAGAAGAATGAGAAGAATGAAAAGAAGAAGAAGAAGAAGAATGAAAAGAAGAAGAAGAAGAATGAAAAGAAGAATGAAAAGAAGAAGAAGAAGAATGAAAAGAAGAAGAAGAAGAATGAAAAGAAGTAGAAGAAGAAGAATGAAAAGAAGAAGAAGAATGAAAAGAAGAAGAATGAAAAGAAGAATGAAAAGAAGAAGAAGATTGAAAAGAAGAAGAAGAATGAAAAGAAGAAGAAGAAGAAGAATGAAAAGAAGAAGAAGAAGAATGAAAAGAAGAATGAGAAGAAGAATGAAAAGAAGAATTAAAAGAAGAATGAAAAGAAGAATGAAAAGAAGAAGAATGAAAAGGAGAAGAAGAATGAAAAGAAGAATGAAAAGAAGAATGAGAAGAATGAAAAGAAGAAGAATGAAAAGAAGAAGAAGAAGAAGAATGAAAAGAAGAATGAAAAGAAGAAGAAGAAGAATGAAAAGAAGAAGAAGAAGAATGAAAAGAAGAAGAGGAAGAATGAAAAGAAGAAGAATGAAAAGAAGAATGAAAAGAAGAAGAAGAAGAATGAGAAGAAGAATGAAAAGAAGAAGAAGAAGAAGAATGAAAAGAAGAAGAAGAATGAAAAGAAGAAGAAGAATGAAAAGAAGAATGAGAAGAAGAATGAAAAGAAGAATGAATAGAAGAAGAAGAAGAATTAAAAGAAGAATGAGAAGAATGAAAAGAAGAAGAAGAAGAAGAAGAATGAAAAGAAGAATGAAAAGAAGAAGAAGAAGAATGAAAAGAAGAAGAAGAAGAATGAAAAGAAGAATGAAAAGAAGAAGAAGAAGAATGAAAAGAAGAAGAAGAAGAATGAAAAGAAGAAGAAGAAGAATGAAAAGAAGAAGAAGAAGAATGAAAAGAAGAATGAAAAGAAGAAGTAGAAGAATGAAAAGAAGAAGAAGAAGAATGAAAAGAAGAAGAAGAATGAAAAGAAGAAGAACAATGAAAATAAGAAGAAGAAGAATAAAAAGAAGAATGAAAAGAAGAAGAAGATTGAAAAGAAGAAGAAGAATGAAAAGAAGAAGAAGAAGAATGAAAAGAAGAAGAAGAAGAATGAAAAGAAGAATGAGAAGAAGAATGAAAAGAAGAATTAAAAGAAGAATGAAAAGAAGAATGAAAAGAAGAGAAGAAGAATGAAAAGAAGAAGAAGAATGAAAAGAAGAATGAAAAGAAGAAGAAGAAGAATGAAAAGAAGCAGAAGAATGAAAAGAAGAAGAAGAAGAATGAAAAGAAGAATGAGAAGAAGAATGAAAAGAAGAATGAAAAGAAGAAGAAGAAGAATGAAAAGAAGAATGAAAAGAAGAAGAAGAAGAATGAAAAGAAGAAGAAGAAGAATGAAAAGAAGAAGAAGAATGAAAAGAGAACGAAAAGAAGAAGAAGAATGAAAAGAAGAATGAAAAGAAGAAGAAGAAGAATGAAAAGAAGAAAAAGAAGAATGAAAAGAAGAATGAAAAGAAGAAGAAGAAGAATGAAAAGAAGAAGAAGAATGAAAAGAAGAAGAAGAAGAATGAAAAGAAGAAGAAGAAGAAGAATGAAAAGAAGAATGAGAAGAATGAAAAGAAGAAGAATGAAAAGAAGAAGAAGAAGAATGAAAAGAAGAATGAAAAGAAGAATGAAAAGAAGAAGAATAAAAAGAAGAAGAAGCAGAATGAAAAGAAGAATGAAAAGAAGAAGAAGAAGAATGAAAAGAAGAAGGAGAATGAAAAGAAGAATGAAAAGAAGAAGAAGAAGAATGAAAAGAAGAAGAAGAAGAATGAAAAGAAGAATGAAAAGAAGAATGAAAAGAAGAAGAAGAATGAAAAGAAGAAGAAGAATGAAAAGAAGAAGAAGAATGAAAAGAAGAATTAAAAGAAGAATGAGAAGAATGAAAAGAAGAATGAAAAGAAGAAGAAGAAGAATGAAAAGAAGAAGAAGAAGAATGAAAAGAAGAATGAAAAGAAGAAGAAGAAGAATGAAAAGAAGAAGAAGAAGAATGAAAAGAAGAAGAAGAAGAATGAAAAGAAGGAGAAGAAGAATGAAAAGAAGAAGAAGAAGAAGAATGAAAAGAAGAAGAAGAATAATGAAAAGAAGAAGAAGAAGAAGAATGAAAAGAAGAATGAAAAGAAGAAGAAGAAGAATGAAAAGAAGAAGAAGAAGAATGAAAAGAAGAATGAAAAGAAGAATGAAAAGAAGAAGAAGAAGAATGAAAAGAAGAAGAATGAAAAGAAGAATGAAAAGAAGAAGAAGAAGAATGAAAAGAAGAATGAAAAGAAGAAGAAGAAGAAGAATGAAAAGAAGAAGAAGAAGAATGAAAAGAAGAAGAAGAAGAAGAATGAAAAGAAGAATGAGAAGAAGAATGAAAAGAAGAAGAAGAAGAATTAAAAGAAGAATGAGAAGAATGAAAAGAAGAAGAAGAAGAAGAATGAAAAGAAGAAGAAGAAGAATGAAAAGAAGAAGAAGAAGAATGAAAAGAAGAATGAAAAGAAGAAGAAGAAGAATGAAAAGAAGAAGAAGAAGAATGAAAAGAAGAATGAAAAGAAGAAGAAGAAGAAGAAGAATGAAAAGAAGAAGAAGAATGAAAAGAAGAAGAAGAATGAAAAGAAGATGAATTCCAGTACAGCAAAAAGTGTATCTGCAGAGAGCTCCGCTATTTCTGACAGTTCTCTGACAGTTCCTTCACATTTACAGCGGTTGAAACATTGTATCTATTTATTTCCGAATAAAAACATCTGTATCCTAAATGGAAACAAATAGATACAATGTTTCAACCGCTGTAAATGAACTGACAGAACTGTCAGAGAACTGTCAGAAATAGCGGAGCTCTCTGCAGTGACACTTTTGCCGGCTGATCGGGGAAAATTCGATTCGTGCATCCGAAGTTTGCTAAAATTCGGATTCGATGCGAATCGAATTTTTCCTAATATTCGAAACGAATTCCACTTCGCCAAGTTCGATTCGCTCATCTCTAGTTATTACCCTACAGAGCAGGAATCAGTGTATGGGGGTACGGTATGGGCTAGCCTGCGGTGCAGCACAACAGCTTACAATCTTACACAAATCTACAGTGTTCCCCCTCCCATAACTGGTCCTGTAGCAGGTGCCTGAAATGAAAGCGGGTATTTGATAGCTAATTGCAAAGTTTCTTATCCAGTAAAGCCAGCCATAGACGGTATGAATCTTGAGATTCAAACCATGTATAGGAAGGCTGAATGTCCCCAAGCTGATCGATCGATCAACTTGCCTACAACCAGTCTGCCGGATTTTACATGCAATTATTGCTAGAGGCTGTTATAGCCGCTAGCAATAATCACTGTGTTCCTCAGGAGGGGAAGACTCCACCCATCCCCTCCACTAGGAGAACACAATGGAGCACAGCAGGGATTTCCCTGTCCTCTGTCAATGTCAGAAAGTACAGAGAAGGGCAACCAAACTGATACGAGGCATGGAGGAGATCAGCTATGAGGAAATATTAAAGGAACTGAATTTATTCACTCTTGAGAAGAGGAGATTAAGGGGGGATATGATCTCCATGTATAATACATAAGGGGGGATATGATCTCCATGTATAATACATAAGGGGGGATATGATCTCCATGTATAATACATAAGGGGGATATGATCTCCATGTATAATACATAAGGGGGGGATATGATCTCCATGTATAATACATAAGGGGGATATGATCTCCATGTATAATACATAAGGGGGGATATGATCTCCATGTATAATACATAAGGGGGGATATGATCTCCATGTATAATACATAAGGGGGGATATGATCTCCATGTATAATACATAAGGGGGATATGATCTCCATGTATAATACATAAGGGGGGGGATACGATCTCCATGTATAATACATAAGGGGGGGATATGATCTCCATGTATAATACATAAGGGGGGATATGATCTCCATGTATAATACATAAGGGGGGATATGATCTCCATGTATAATACATAAGGGGGATATGATCACCATGTATAATACATAAGGGGGGGATATGATCTCCATGTATAATACATAAGGGGGGGATATGATCTCCATGTATAATACATAAGGGGGATATGATCTCCATGTATAATACATAAGGGGGGATATGATCTCCATGTATAATACATAAGGGGGGATATGATCTCCATGTATAATACATAAGGGGGGATATGATCTCCATGTATAATACATAAGGGGGGATATGATCTCCATATATAATACATAAGGGGGGATATGATCTCCATGTATAATACATAAGGGGGGATATGATCTCCATGTATAATACATAAGGGGGGATATGATCACCATATATAATACATAAGGGGGATATGATCACCATGTATAATACATAAGGGGGGGATATGATCACCATGTATAATACATAAGGGGGGGATATGATCTCCATGTATAATACATAAGGGGGGGATATGATCTCCATGTATAATACATAAGGGGGGATATGATCTCCATGTATAATACATAAGGGGGGATATGATCTCCATATATAATACATAAGGGGGGGATATGATCAACATGTATAAATACATCAGTGGTTCATATAGTGAACTCGGTGTAGTCATTCCCCCTGAGGTCATCACAGAGGACAAGGGGGCACTCTTTACGTCTGGAGGAAAATACATTTAATCTCCAAACACAGAAAGGTTTCTTCACAGTGAAAGCTGTGAAAATGTGGAAGAGACTCCCTCCAGAGTTGGTTGTGGCCAGCTCAGTGGATTGCTGTAGGAAAGTCCTGGATCCTTTCTTTGATACACAGAATATAACTGGATATAACATTTATAGGGAAAGTTGATCCAGGGAATATCTGATTGCCTCCCGGGGGATCAGGAAGGAATGTTTTCCCTGAAGGAGCAAGCTGGATCGTGCTTTGCTGGGTTTTTTGCCTTCCTCTGGATCAACTCTGGGTGGAGGATTATAACTTTTTTTTTTTTAATGGTTGAACTGGATGGACTTTTGTCTTTTTTCAGCCAGACTAACTATGTAACTATGTAATGCTGCCTGTGGTTGCAGAAAAGAACTTTGCTCTGTTTATGGCCTGCCTAAGTCACTACCTCATACTTGGTAGTAGTGATGTCTTCCTGATCTAATTGTCAATGTGGAGTCGGTAACATTTGAAAAGTCAGGTAGATGACTAATTAGATAGTGAAGCAGACAGAGAAAAGAACGTGTGCTGTGAAATTTTAAATAATGGAAAGGAATGCAAATGTTTCTTCTTTGCAAATAGAAAATGGATTTGCTTTAAGGCAAACATAGTTTGATGAATGTTGTATCTAATGTTTGTATAGTTGTTTGAGAATTTGCTTAATGTGGTCAAGTAGGAGTCAATCAATTAGATCACCATTTCATTAACAAATGAAATAAAATACAACTGAAGAAGCAGAGGCTGGCCAAGAAGAGAACATAATAGCGTAATTAAGACTTGTGACTCAGAAGTGTTAACTATTCATAGACTCCCACATGTTCTCAGTACTGTGACTTAACACAAATGTTATGGTGAATTTGACTCCCACTGTGCACCAAATCATCCTGCTGGACTCACTGTCCCCTTGAATACTTAAGTATTCACTCATAATTTGCAAGATAGTTCAGCAAATATTATAATAGTTACAGTTGCAAGAAAAAGTATGTGAACCCCTTGGGATTACGTGGAGTTTTGCATGAATTGGGCATAAAATGTGCTCTGAACGTCATCTAAGTCACAACAATAGAAGAACACAGTCTGCTGAACATAATACTACACAAACATTAGATGTTGCCATGGTTTAATTCCACATAACATGTAAACATTCACAGTGCAGGGAGGAAAAAGTATGTGAACCTTTGGACTTAATAACTGGTTGACCCTCCTTTGGCAGCAATAACCTCAACCAAACGTTTCCTGTAGTTGCAGATCAGACCTGCACAATGATCTGGAGTCATTTTGGACCACTCCTCTTCACAAAACTGTTTCAGTGTAGCAATATTCTTGGGATGTCTGGTGTGAATCGCTCTCTTAAGGTCATGCCACAGCATTTCAATTGGGGTTGAGGTCAGGACTCTGACTGGGCCACTCCAGAAGGCGTATTCTGTGCTGTTGCAGCCATTGTTTTGTTGAATTACTTGTATGCTTTGGGTCATTGTCCTGTTGCATCACCCATCCTCTGCGGAGCTTCAGTTGGCGGACAGATGGTCGTATGTTTTCCTGCAAAATGTCTTGATAAACTCTGGAATTCATTTTCCCATCAATGACAACAATCCGTCCAGGCCCTGAGGCAGCAAAGCAGCCCCAAACCATGATGCTCCCTCCGCCATGTTTTACAGTGGGGATGAGGTTTTGATGTTGGTGTGCTGTGCCTTTTTTTCTCCACACATAGTGTTGTGTGTTCTTCCCAAACAACTCAATCTTGGTTTCATCTGTCCACAGTATATTCTGCCAGTAGTGCTGTGGAACATCCAGGTGCTCTTTTGCAAACTTCAAACGTGCTGCAATATTCTTTTTGGACAGCAATGGCTTCCTCCGTGGTGTCCTCCCATGTACTCCATTCTTGTTTAATGTTCTCCTTATTGTAGATGTGTCAACAAAAATGTTAGCATGTGCCAGAGATTTCTGTAGGTCTTTAGCTGACACTCTGGGATTCTTCTTTACCTCATGCAGCATTCTGCGCTGTGCTCTTGCAGTCATTTTTACAGGATGACCCCGCCTAGGGAGAGTAGCAACAGTGCTAAACTTTCTCCATTTGTAGACAGTCTGTCTTACCGTGGACACAGGAACATCAAGGCTCAAGGAGATACTTTTGTAACCCTTTCCAGCTTCATGCAAGTCAACAATTCTTGATCGTAGGTCTTCTGAGAGCTCTTTTCTATGAGGTATGGTTCACATCAGACAGTGCTTCTTGAAACCAGTAAACAAAACAGGTGTGTGCTTTTTAAGGGCAGGACAGCTGTCAGCAACACATCCAATATCATCACACTGATTGGAGTCAAGGTTGGCTCACTCCTGGCTCCATATAGCTCTGGGAGAAGTCATTAAGCTAGGGCCTCACATACTTTTTCCTCCCTGCACTGTGAATGTTTACATGTTATGTGCAATTAAACCATGGCAACATCTAATGTTTGTGTAGTATTATGTTCAGCAGACTGTGTTCTTCTATTGTTGTGACTTAGATGACATTCAGAGCACATTTTATGCCCAATTCATGCAAAACTCCACGTAATCCCAAGGGGTTCACATACTTTTTCTTGCAACTGTAAAACCTTTTAGTTCTATAAGTGCTCATGCATTAGCTGCATTGTTCTTTTTTTTATGGATCTGATACAAATGTATAGTTTACTATGGCCCCATGCACATTGTTGCATAAATATTAGTAGACCTACACTGTGTTCAGATTAAAAAATAGTAATAAACAAATCTGCTACCATGGTCCTGCATATGCGCCATATTATATGGTGTATGCGTGTAAACATTTGTGTTAGCATTTACATGTATACAGTGTACATCTTCAAAAAACAAAATGATGGTCCAGGGAGCCCACACTTGTATAAAGAAGAATGAGGTGCCACCAAATAATCAGGTGGGGTGTTGCCAAAACACAAGCTACACAAACAAAGGAGAGAAAAGAAAACAGGAAAGAAAATAGTGGGTGTAAGCCAAGTTTCTTTCCTTTGTTTGTGTACAGTTTCCATCTTACCTTTTCTTATCATGTACCCTATTGGAGTGCAAGTACTCTCTTGTGTCTCAGCAATGAAGGGCGCTAGGTGGTGATAACTGCCTGCATCTTAGCAATAAAGAGCTCTAGGCAACATAAGCCACCTGCGTCCTAGAGACAGAAGGACACTGGACAGTAGAAGCCACCTGCGTCCTAGAGACAGAAGGACACTGGACAGTAGAAGCCACCTGCGTCCTAGAGACAGAAGGACACTGGGACAGTAGAAGCCACCTGCGTCCTAGAGACAGAAGGACACTGGACAGTAGAAGCCACCTGAATCCTAACAATGGAAGGATGCTGGATGGCAGAAACCATCAGACGTACTAACTAGAGATGAGCGAATCGAACCTGGCGAAGTGGAATTCGTTTCGAATTTCAGGAAAAATTTGATTCGCATCGAATCCGAATTTTAGCAAACTTTGGGTGCACGAATCAAATTTTTCCCGATCAGCCGGCAAAAGTGTCACTGCAGAGAGCTCCGCTATTTCTGACAGTTCATTTACAGCGGTTGAAACATTGTATCTATTTGTTTCCATTTAGGATACAGATGTTTTTATTCGGAAATAAATAGATACAATGTTTCAACCGCTGTAAATGTGAAGGAACTGTCAGAGAACTGTCAGAAATAGCGGAGCTCTCTGCAGATACACTTTTTGCTGTACTGGAATACTTCTTCTTTTCATTCTTCTTCTTCTTTTCATTCTTCTTCTTCTTTTCATTCTTCTTCTTCTTTTCATTCTTCTTTTCATTCTTCTTCTTCTTCTTTTCATTCTTCTTTTCATTCTTCTTCTTCTTCTTTTCATTCTTCTTCTTCTTCTTTTCATTCTTCTTCTTCTTTTCATTCTTCTTCTTCTTCTTTTCATTCTTCTTTTCATTCTTCTTCTTCTTCTTCTTTTCATTCTTCTTCTTCTTCTTTTCATTCTTCTTTTCATTCTTCTTCTTCTTCTTTTCATTCTTCTCATTCTTCTTTTCATTCTTCTTTTCATTCTTTTTTTCATTCTTCTTCTCATTCTTCTTTTCATTCTTCTTCTCCTTATTTTCATTCTTCTTCTTCTTCTTCTTTTCATTCTTCTTTTCATTCTTCTTCTTTTCATTCCTCTTCTTCTTCTTTTCATTCTTCTTTTCATTCTTCTTCTTCTTCTTTTCATTCTTCTTCTTCTTCTTTTCATTCTTCTTTTCATTCTTCTTCTTCTTCTTTTCATTCTTCTTCTTCTTCTTTTCATTCTTCTTCTTCTTTTCATTCTTCTTCTTCTTCTTCTTTTCATTCTTCTTTTCATTCTTCTTCTTCTTCTTTTCATTCTTCTTCTTCTTTTCATTCTTCTTCTTCTTCTTTTCATTCTTCTTCTGCTTCTTTTCATTCTTCTTCTTCTTCTTTTCATTCTTCTTTTCATTCTTCTTCTTCTTTTCATTCTTCTTCTTCTTCTTTTCATTCTTCTTTTCATTCTTCTCATTCTTCTTTTCATTCTTCTTCTCATTCTTCTTTTCATTCTTCTTCTTCTTCTTTTCATTCTCCTTCTTCTTCTTTTCATTCTTCTTTTCATTCTTCTCATTCTTCTTTTCATTCTTCTTTTCATTCTTCTTCTTCTTCTTTTCATTCTTCTTCTTCTTGTCATTCTTCTTCTTCTTCTTCTTGTCATTCTTCTTTTCATTCTTCTTCTTTTCATTCTTCTTCTTCTTCTTTTCATTCTTCTTTTCATTCTTCTTCTTTTCATTCTTCTTTTCATTCTTCTTCTTCTTCTTTTCATTCTTCTTCTTTTCATTCTTCTTTTCATTCTTCTTCTTCTTCTTTTCATTCTTCTTCTTCTTCTTTTCATTCTTCTTTTAATTCTTCTTTTCATTCTTCTTCTTCTTCTTTTCATTCTTCTTCTTCTTCTTTTCATTCTTCTTTTCATTCTTCTTCATCTTCTTCGTCGTGCCCCGTGACTGCCCAAATGAGTGAAGTGTGCGGTGATTCTAAGATCGACGGCACTCATCTGCATGTCATACTGACTGACAGTATTATTTCTCTTCCCCAGCAGACTCCAAGGGCATTTAAATTAAAGGTACAGTGTTCTGCACTAATATAAAGGCTCTCTGAAGCCTAGAAACCCTTTAAATAAGTTAAATTCGCGGCGAATAAATTTGCATCGAATCGAATTTCTCCCGCAAATTCGGCGAATCGGCCGAATCGAATTTTTGAATAATTCGCTCATCTCTAGTACTAACTAGGGTGGGTTTGGGCTTTAAATTGAAAAAATAATTGGAAGAAATTGAGAAATTTTGTTACTTTTAATCTGGGAAATGATTTAAACCATGAATTATTATTATTATTATACAGTATTTATAAAGCGCCAATAGTTCGCTCAGCGCTGTACATTACAAAGGGGGACAGAACATGTGACAGAACAATACAATACAATGCAAAACATGAGGGGATCGAGGGCCCTGCTCTTTGGAGCTTACAATCTAGGAGGGAGGGGATGGTGGTACAGGAGGAGGTAGCTGTGGGGGATGGAGTGGTAGGAAGAGTGGAGGAGGTTGGCAAGTTAGCAGGGGGTGGGGTAGGCTTCCCTGAAGAGGTGGGTTTTCAGGGTGCGCCTAAAGGAGAGGAGAGTAGGTGATTATCTGGTGGGTTGGGGCAGGGAGTTCCAGAGGATGGGTGACACCCTGGAGAAGTCCTGGAGGCGGGCATGGGAGGAGGAGACCAGGGAACTAGAGAGAAGGAGGTCTTGCGAGGAGCGGAGTGTGCGTGTTGGGCGGTACTTGGATATTAGGTCGGTGATGTAGTTCGGGGCAGTATGGTGGACGGCTTTGTATGTCAGTGTTAGGATTTTGAATTTGATCCGTTGCGCAATCGGAAGCCAGTGGAGGGATTGGCAGAGGGGGGTGGAGGACACTGAGTGGAGGCCAGTGGAGGGATTGGCAGAGGGGGGTGGAGGACACTGAGTGGAGGCCAGTGGAGGGATTGGCAGAGGGGGGTGGAGGACACTGAGTGGAGGCCAGTGGAGGGATTGGCAGAGGGGGGTGGAGGACACTGAGTGGAGGCCAGTGGAGGGATTGGCAGAGGGGGGTGGCAGAAACGGAGCGGTTGGAAAGGTGAATGAGTCTGGCAGCCGTATTCAGGATGGACTGAAGCGGGGATAGCCAGCGGCGAGGCAGGCCAGTGAGGAGGGAGTTTCAGTAGTCGAGTCGTGATATGATGAGGGAGTGGATGAGCTGTTTAGTGGTTTCTGGGGTTAGGAACGTGCGGATTTTGGCGATGTTGCGGAGGTGGAGTCTGCATGTTGCGGAGAAGGAGTCTGCATGTTGCGGAGGTGGAGTCTGCATGTTGCGGAGGCGGAGTCTGCATGTTGCGGAGGCGGAGTCTGCATGCTGCGGAGGTGGAGTCTGCATGTTGCGGAGGTGGAGTCTGCACGAGTTTGTTAAAGATTGGACTTGGGGCTGGAAGGACAGGTTGGAGTCCAGAATGACACCAAGTACTCTGGCCTGCGGGGCGGGTTTGATGGATAGACTGCTTGAGTCATTTGGGTCTAACTTCTAATTAATGATTTAAAGTGGATAAAAAAATGTGGGTAGAACATTACTATTTTCTGAATTAAATGTTATTAAATAAATTAAATAAAGATTTAGTGAATTGAAGAATTTGCAAGTTTGCAAACTGCACCTTATTGCATATGTGTGCTGATGTTCTTTGGGTTTCAAAGCAACATGAAGGATGGGATTTTTGGGTGGCTACACAAATGACATAAATATCTTACTATTTGCTATGAGTTGTACTATGATAGTACATGGTCTTTCACCTGTGTTTCAAATGTGTCTCCACCAGCAATCCTTTGGCATCATCAGCAGACAGCTACTAAATGTTTCAAGGCCATATGCCAAACATACGCATTACCTAACTTGCTCCATGTATGCAGTGCTGTCTGTTATCTAATATAAAGGAGAAAATGGCAACAGAAACTTTGGCTTGTATATTGGCATAGGCAAAGTTAGTGATTGGTGTTAGCAGGGACTTTCACCATACCATTTAGAATATGAAAGTGAATTTGGGTAGCCAACAAATAGCAACAATAGTGAACATAAACTAGAAAAGCTCCAGTTTCTGGGGAAATTGTGTGAAGTGTTCTTACCTCCACCAGTAGTCTACAACTGGAGTGGGCGGAGTAACTGGGGGGAGTGGCTTGTCACTCTGCTGCCTGCTCACACACCTGGGTTCCTATGGCAACTCACTCTACAGCAAGGGCAGAGAAGAGTGGTTAAAAACAAACTGCTCCAACTTGCTCACTTCACTGGCGGTTGCCATCTTCAAACAATTGTAGTTTAAAAATTATAAATCCTACACTGAAGAGCTTTATATTGTGAGAATTACAAGACCCAGACCTACATTTTGATGCATAGAATGTCTCTGAAATATTAACAATGAAGGCACAGTCACAGTTTAGAAATTGCTCTTCAAATTTGAGGTGGCTAGAGTGCAGTTTCAATGAATGTCAATGGGCGGTGTGAGTTGCAAACAAATGGTCATGTTGTGAAAACTATCAGGACTATGGCTTAGCCGTGGACATTTTTAGTGGCAGCAGGGATAGCTGAACGTTTTGATATAAGATTTGTGTAGGTGGGCTTGAAAATGAGGGAGTGATGGCAGTTTAGAAATCATGTCCTGATTTTTCAGCTCCCACTCTAGTTTTGAACATTCCGCCATTCATTCCTATGGGACCAATTTCACCACAAAAACGCCGATATTTCGTGAAGCATTCGGCGAAACGTTCCACAAAGTAATAGCACACCAATCCGGAACAGTCCGCACGTTTCCGTATACTACTGTCTATGTAGTGTAAAAACTGTGGGAGGAGTTAGGGGGGTAAATTTGGCTATAATAATAAGAATATATATGTGAGATAACAGGAAGTGGTCGCCATGTGAGAACACCTAAATATTGTACACAGATTGTCCAACCATAGCTGGCAGCATAGAAAAAACAGTATACAGTGGTTTGCCTTAATATGTTTCACAGCCCCCCCCCCCCCCCCCAGCCCCCCCCCCCACACACAAACACACACACACATACACACAAACACACACAAACACACACACACATACACACAAACACACACACACACACACAAACACACACAAACACACACAAACACACACACACATACACACAAACACACACACACAAACACACACAAACACACACACACAAACACACACAAACACACACACACACAAACACACACACACACAAACACACACACACACACACACAAACACACACACACACAAACACACACACAAACACACACACAAACACACAAACACACACACAAACACACACACAAACACACACAGACACACACACACACACACAAACACACACACAAACACACACAGACACACAAACACACACACACAAACACACACAGACACACACACACAAACACACACACAAACACACACAGACACACAAACACACAAACACACACAAACCCACTTTGCACTTTTCTGTTACAACCTAGAACAACATTTTGTACCTAGAAAGTATTTGTAATAGAAGATAATAGGCCTAAAATCTAATAAACTTTGTTTCCCATATCACAGATTAGGGCCTTGGCTGTAGTGAGGCTCGGGGTAATCTCCTAATGATATCTGGAATTGGAAATTCTCAGTCTGATTGTTGATTTCTGTAAAAAAAAATAAAATAAAAATAAATAAAAGAACAAACCATACTGCGAGGAGCTCACATTTGTGGATGTGTGACTTCTGAGAGATTTTTCTATCTAAAGGCTACTCCGGGGCTCACGTCGATAGGCATTGTTTGTAAAGCACTTCAAATGCAGGTCAGCAACTGCAGGAAAAGCCTTTTCTTGTCAAACGCTGCCTTTGCTATTAGAACACACGCATTTAGGTTTAAATAGCAAACACATTTGAAAAGTACATCCATCACCATGAGCCAGTTCTGGATCCAGAGCCAGCATGAGCCACATTGACATTATCAATAGCTCTCAGTATTTACCAGTGGAAGGGTGTCATACTGTGTGTGTCAATACCAAGATTTTCTCGCAGCCCTCCTCTTCTCACTTTTGACTACAGTCAGCATCTGTCTGCTGGCCTCAATTTACCTCTATAACAGGGTGATAGTCTAATCAGTGGACCAGGAATGGAATTCTATGCATTGGACTGAGGATCTGAGCTGACATCAGTCACCGTGAGTAGTCAAAGTTGGCAAAGCAGGCATGAAGATCCGATTTAAAGTACTGCATATGTGAACCCTTACCATGGAAAGCAAGTTTAAACAGTAATCTTGTAAAACAGTTTAAAACAGAAATACAAGGAATCTTTTATATATATAGTTATATTATTATTATTATTACATCGAGTTTATATAGCGCCAAAGGGTTTGCTCAGCTCTGTACATTAGAGGGGGGGACAATACATGAAACAGTACAGTAACAACAAACAGCACACGAGGGGTTCGAGAGCCCTACTCTTTCGAGCTTACAATCTAGGAGGGAGGGGGTAGTGGTACAGGAGGAAGTGGCTGTGGGGGGTGGAGTGGTAGGAGGAATGAGGGAGAGCGGCAGTTAGGTGAGGGTGGGGTAGGCTTCCCTGAAGAGGTGGGTTTTCAGGGAGCGCCTGAAGGTGAGGAGGGAAGGTGACAGTCTGATGGATTGGGGTAGTGAGTTCCAGAGGATGGGGGAGGACCTGGAGAAGTCTTGCAGTCGTGCGTGGGAGGAGGAGACCAGGAAGCAAGATAGTTATATTATTACCCTTACTTTTATGTAATGAACTAAACAAATATTCTATAAAACTCAGTTTGGAAATTGTCCTTGTGTTCATTGAGATATTGATTCAACTCTTTCTTTTCAAAAAGGGTGTACTCATTTATGCTGAGCACTGTATATATATATATATATATATATATATATGTGTGTAATACATTATTTTTTCGTGTTCTGTAAGTGATCACAACATCAACTTCCGCCCAGCTGTATAAGGGCTTGGAGAGGTGTGTCAGCAGGAGACAGAGAAACAGCAGTACATTGATCTTCTCAGTGAAGATCTGTGCAGAAGGGCCCATCAACACAAGTCTTGGCCATTGGAGGATAGGCAAGCAATCCTCTGAGCACAGTCAGAAAACTGACCATGCTGGGATGGCTGTGTTATTGGGGTGGTCAGTTTGAAATAGGAAAGCAGGGGGACTGGCAGGATCTTCAGGCATGGTCCCAGGGCTTCACCAGGGAAGCAATGCACAGATAACAGGATACATTTTAACACAAGTACATGGTACATCAGACACATATCAGAAGTATGAAATGTTAGGGGAACATACACTTTAGGATATCCTTACATCAGTATTAAAAAAATGTCATTATTAGCTGGGATTTAAAATTAAACATGTGATGTAGAGAATCTTCAGTTATACTCATGCTTAACCCCCCCGGCGGTATTCCCGAGTGTAGCTCGGGGTAGAGTTTCAGTACCAGAAGCGGTAACCCCCCCCCAAGCTACACTCGGGCTTACCATGCGGCGTTGCATAGGGAGTCCCTGCAGCGCTTACCTTGTCCTTCGCTCCCGCGATGTGTCCCCTGCAGCGTCCCCGGCCATCTCCTCCGGCCGATAGCGGCATCCGGCTTCTGTGTTCCGGTACCTGTGACGTCGGGACGTACGGGCGCCGGAACCGGCAGCAAATTTGAAATTTTTTAAAAATGTCATTTTTTAAAAAATGATTATTACATAGTAAAACATTGCTGTTTCAAACCATTTCACATACATTTTGTCCCGAGTGCTTTGTCCGGCGCCCTGCCTGCATTTCGACTGTTCTTTCTGCCTGGAAACTGAGAAACGTCCATGGCGTCCAAAAAGCGCCCCTTTAGGTCAAAAGCGGTTTTAGACCGGCTAGAGAACAGCGATAGTAAATCAGAACCACTTGCAGAATTGAGTGATAATGATTCATGGGGGAGATTCGTCATCAGACACTGAAAACGATTTTGCGACTTTGCTCAGCGATGTGCGAACTTGGCGCTATATTTCACATTTCAGTGTTTTTGGTTTGATTATATTATTTAATTACATTTATTATTATTATATTATTATTTTTTATGATTATTTATTAAATTATAATTTATGATTTCGTGTTTCAAGTTTTATCCTCCCCGGGATGTTTACTAGACTCTTGTTCAGACAGATTTCAGGGAGTTATTCCTAAAAATTACAGCCTACAATAAAAAAAAATACATATTTCCATGCAAAAAAATGTACCGCTTTCAGCACCAAAAATCTGAAATAATCATACCGCCAGGGAGGTTAATAAGTGTGAAGGGCAGTTAGTAAAATAACTCCACATGTAATCACCTTTTCTTCATTCTATTCTAAACTAAACTAAATTGAAGGTCTGATTGATCGTTATCGCTTACTATACACCATTATTTATAAGCCCATATACTGTATGTATATCTATTTTTCAGCTTGCTGCATGGATGCTAAAGTTTCTGTTGAACTTTTTATTGTACAGCACTGAATTGCTTCTTTTTGAGCTGTACCAAGCTGAAAAATGAGGATTTTTTTTAATGCTGTCCTTGACCCTGTTTGGGAGAATAAATATGTTCAGGAAACCACTATCACAGAGATAAAAGTGAGGGAAAACCAAAATAATGTTTCTAATAGGGTCACCTGTACCCCTGACATTATTATTATTTAATTTATTATTATATATTATTAAATAATATAATTATTTATTTAATTTATTTACACTCCCACGTTTTGTCACTTTTTCTTACTTTTGTGTGTGTTTTCCACGGATGGAGGGTGTGGGTCCTCGGGCCTGCCCTGAAGTCTAGGGGGAGGATGTGTGGCCTTTTGGTTCCTTCCTCCCCTGATCCCTAGGGGGTTTTTCTTCGGGAGAACCCCCTGACCAAGTACTGGGTGTCTGGCTTCGGCTGGACACAAGGAACGGTGGTCCACCAGGCCTTTTGGCCAGGAGGACCAATGGGGAACCTTGTCCCTGTCAGGAGCTTCGTGCCCCGGGGGATCAGGGTAAGCGGTCCAAGCCCCTTTAGGGGTAGGACACAAAGCACACCCCTAAGTGCACTTTTTCGTGTGGTGTTTTGCACTTGCACTTTTTTTGTGAACACTTACGGGTTTTTCATTATAGTTGCACGTTTGCGGACTAGAAAAAACCTGTACCCCTGACAGCTGTCAATAGTGATATTTCCCTTTCCTTTCGGGATATTTCCACTAAAATACTGTCATGTCTCCAGGACAGGAATGAGGGGAAGAAAAATACACACCAATCACAGAATCTAATAGATGATTAGGGTCTCATTCACACAAGGCATTTACCTGCATGCCCCATGCTGGGCCGTGTTTTTCTGGCAGGGGGATGCCCAGGTGTTTTGTGCATCCCCATGCTGGCAGTCCCATTGTTTTCTATTGGAATACAGCAGCTGAACAGATGCTCTGTGCGGGTGCAGGTGTGTGAGTCCCTGAATGAACACAGAGTGTGCTGCATCTGTGCAGTAGCTGTGTCCCAATAAACAACAATGGGACTGCCGGCATGGGGATGCAGGCAACACATGTGTATCCCTGTGCTGGTAAAACACGGCCCTGCATGGGGTACGCATTTAATAGTCCTATGTGAACAAGAGCTTAAGAGATACGTTCACCTTTCATAACATGTTACACCATTATTCAGGGTATAACGCGTAACATGTTACGAAAGGACCGGCCCCCGCATCCCTCATTTTGACATCTAGCGGGGGATCTTCTCCCCCCGCTAGCTGTCACAATTTAAAAAAGTGGCCATGCGGGGCTCCGCTCACATGTCCACAGCAGTCATTTACAATATTCTGGGAATGGGAAAACTACAAGTTCCAATGGCCTTTGCAGCTGTCGACTTGTAGTTCTCAATAAACTACCACGGCGCTGTGAAACGCTGTGCTAGTTCATTGATTCTTCCTGTCAGAGTGTATCTGCTTGTCCGTACGAGATACGAGCAGACAGATACACTGAAAGGTCTGCAGGATTCCTGCATGGCACCAGCAATTTGCTGATCATCGGTGCAATGCTTTACAGGCTCCCAAAGCACAAAATAGCAAATCAACATTTTTTTACCTGCAAAAAAAATGTGCATTTATAATTTTTTTGTTAAAAAGTGAACTTATTCTTTAAACCTTCCTCGTCCTTCGCAAAACTAGAATAAATGCTATAGCTGGAGTTTCACTGTAATATAGTAAAGTATAGTACATTTTAAACCTGTTGTATTCTATTCTATATAAGCATTTGTCCCATTTTATGTCATTTATTTTCAGCAGCTGTGCTAACTTTGTAAGCACATCCGCGTGTATCAGAGTGAAAACAAATCCTTTTGCATCAAGCAGAAATGTGCAGCAAGTGGAAATAAAACAGCATTTGAAAAGTGTCTCTGTGAGTTTGCCCTTTGTGAGAATTTGAAGCAGCAGGCATATATATTTAGAAAATCGATAACTGTCCGGCTCTGATTAGGGACATTGACACCAACTGACTTGAATAACAAAAGTCATTTTAGGATTTTGACCCAGAACCGGACTGTAGAAGATTGATTTATCAAAGTCCTTTTGCACTTTTTTTCATTTGACTGGCCAGTATCTACTGAAATCAAGAATATATATATATATATATCAATTAGGAAATACCGGGATACCCAGGAGGGGGGGTACAATTAGATAGATAGATAGATAGATAGATAGATATTTATATATATAAATTAGGAAATACCGGGATATCCAGGAGGGGGGGTACAATTAGATAGATAGATATATATATATTTATATATATATAAATTAGGAAATACCGGGATACCCGGGGGGGGGGGATACAATTATATATATATATTTATATATATAAATTAGGAAACACAGGGATACCCGGGGGGGGGGATACAATTATATATATATTTATATATATAAATGAGGAAACACCGGGATGCCCGGGGGGGGGGGATACAATTAGATATATATATATTTATATATATAAATTAGGAAACACCAGGATACACGGGGGGCAGGGCTACAATTATATATATATTTATATATATAAATTAGGAAACACCGGGATACACGGGGGGGGCAGGGCTACAATTATATATATATTTATATATAAAAATTAGGAAACACCGGGATACCCGGGGGGGGGGGGGATACAATTATATATATATATATATTTATATATATAAATTAGGAAATACCGGGATACCCGGGGGGGGGATACAATTAGATAGATATATATATTTATAAATTAGGAAATACCGGGATACCCGGGGGGGGGGGATACAATTAGATAGATATATATATATATAAATTAGGAAGTACCGGGATACCCGGGGGGGGGGGGGATACAATTAGATATATATATGTATTTATATATATAAATTAGGAAACACCGGGATACCCGGGGGGGGGGGGGGGGGAGATACAATTATATATATATATTTATATATATAAATTAGGAAATACAGGGATACCTGGGGAGGGGATACAATTAGATATATATATATTTATATATATAAATTAGGAAACACCGGGTTCTCGGGGGGGGTAGATACAATCAGATATATATATATATTTATATATATAAATTAGGAAATACCGGGATACCCGGGGGGGGGATGCAATTATATATATATATATATATAAATTAGGAAACACCGGGATACCCGGGGGGGATACAATTATATATATATATATATAAATTAGGAAATACCGGGATACCCGGGGGGGGGATGCAATTATATATATATATATATAAATTAGGAAATACCGGGATACCCGGGGGGGGGGATGCAATTATATATACAGTATATATATATAAATTAGGAAACACCGGGATACCCGGGGGGGGGGATACAATTATATATTTATATATATATATATACATACACACACATACTGTAAACAGTTAACAGAAAAAAATCTTTTTCATATATTGGAACGATTCCTAAACTGTATGCATTGAGATCAGTGATGTGAAAGTAACAGATCAGTTACAAGTTCATAGGATTGATATTCTATACAGGCCTATGCTGTGCCTAAGACAAGTGTGAAATAATACTGAAAATGTTTTTTATTCATCAGCTCTGTGTACAAGCTGTATTTTCCCCCTAGATACAGTATATGTATTGGACAAGGACTGTAGCATCCTCCTGTGGTCAGTATATGTATTTCTTTTGAATTAAAAGTCATAATTGGGTTTTTTATAATCAAGCAAACAGATATGAGATGCAAAATAAAAACTACCTGCGTAACATTTCATCTAATTGAAGAAACCTGAGACAATATTTTGGGATAGCCTACAGGCTTTTAACTAAGGGTTGGGTCTTCACAAAAGTTCATTATCATTGTTTTTCATTTTTGTGGGGATTTCACACTATCTGCTCAGGTTGTGAATAGACAATAGATATGGTAAGGTGCAGAATATATGATTAAATGATGCATTGCACAATGTACCTGGGAACAAAACTGCTAAAAGCTGCTTTTCTCCTGTTTTTTCTATTTTATGCACAAAGAGGGAATATTTTTTTTTGCTGTGTCCCTTACTTATTTGTTTTTCTTTCTTTCTCTATATAAAAGGAAAATGTAGAGGTGCATGCACGGCTGGCTCCGAGATGGCAGCTCAGTGAAGAGAGCTCCGTCTCCCCGCCAGCCATAACCCGGCACACACCAGACCCAGCGGCAGCACGGACCTCTCCCCACGCGGATAAGGGGACGCGGGTCAGTACTAGATCCCAAGGGATATGCCTCGTCGCTGCAGATCACCAGGGCAGCCGGGAAAGCTGACAAGCAACCAAGATGGCGCCGGCACCTCACAGCACGATGCCTCACAGCCAGAACGGAGCACAGATCGCACCACAGACCCCAGGCTCAGAGCATCACTGTCACGTACCTGATGGAAGACTGAAATGATGAGGTCGGCCTCACTTGTGTCACCAGCCCTGACCCCACTGGAGTTGGAACAGAGGGAGTCTAGGACCCAGGGGAACAAAAGTGCCAGTAGTTGTTGTTTGCAGCTCTTGCAGATGATGACTCTGGAAGACCGATGATCACAGTAGTAACAAGCAGAGCAGATCTTGTAGATTGCCAGGTGTGAAAGCAGAGCAAGGCAGGTAGTGAGGGTAAGAGACAGGAGCAGTGTCATGGAATAGCCAGGGTCATCAACAATTGGACAGCACGGTACAGAATCAGAAGGAAAAGCCAAGGTCAGGAGCAGAGCCGAAGTCAGGAACCAGTATCAAGAGAGCAATCAGAGTCAGGTGAGGAACAAGCCGGGTCAGCAACAAAGGAATCATACAGGAACAAGCAGGACACGGGGGAGCTGAAGACCAGTCAGCACTGAACATGAGGAGAGACACTCCTTAAATAGGCCGTCTGGTGCCAATCTTCGCCGTGCGTGTGCATGATCGCGCATTTCCGATCACGATTCGTCTTGCCGGAAATCCCTTACAGTCACTATACCCTGTAGACCCTGGTGAGTCCTCTCCTCCCCGGTCTCCCACCACAAGCAGCCCTGCTAAGTCCACACCTAGGCTGGACATAGAAACTACATCTGTTACTCAGCCTTCCTAGTCTCCTGCACTCAATACTGCTATCTCCACTCCATCCTTGATAGAAAATTGTCCTGCTTCCGATCAACCTATCACTGAACTGTCTATGAAAAGTATGCTTCTCTCAATGCGACAAACATTACTCGACGACCTGACTACAACACTATCTCAAATCTCCACCGCGGTACAACAACAGGATCACCGTATCCGCCATATTGAAAATAAAATGGGGGAAATGTTTGCAGCACACAATGACCTAACAGACCGCTCTAGGCGGAACAATATCACATTTCGCGGAATCCCGGAAAATATCACTACGGACGCCATAGTACCCTATTTACAACAGTACATGAAAAATCTCATTCCTTCCCTATCAGATGTAGAGCTCCCTATAGACCGTGCGCACAGATTACCAAAACCGTTGTTCCTACTGGCCGCAATACCTAGGGACATCCTAGCACACATTCACTTCTACCACGTGAAAGAAAAAATTGTGATAGCTGCGAGAAACACTACATCAATACCACCAGATCATGCGAATATAAAATTATTTGCAGACCTATCTAAAGCCACACTTCTCAACCGCAAGAAACTTGTCACTATAACAAAAGCGTTGTGGAACCACGGAATTGGCTACCAATGGGGTTTCCCAACGAAGCTCATTGTTAAACAACAAGGAAGGCTCTTTACGATTAAAACCCTAGAAGCAGGCATCAGACTCCTGAAAACCTGGAACATCATACCAGTGGACTCCCACCAATCCGCCTCTAGCCGACCACAACACGCAGAATGGTTCTAATCCAAAGGTCCCTAACATCAACCTCCACCCAACAAGCTGGGAACCTATTTATAAATCACTGAAGACTGGCAGATGGCCCCTTTACAATCATTTCCGAACCCTGAGTTTTTCATCAACATGACTTCTCACATAAGTAATGTGTGTTCTAATCCCCCCGTTACACAGTAGCAATAAGTGCTACACATACCACTTGTGTTTTCAACAAGTTGTTTTTACCCTCTTACCCTCCTACCTCCACCAGTCGATCAAGTCAACCCCTTTTCCCTCAAAAAACCATATTACAAGATGGAACATCCTCATCAAACCAGCGACTACATCCAGCCCCTTACTCTATAAATATGACCTCAACCTTCAAAAAACGAAAACTAAATTGTACTCCCTTAGCAACAAAGCCAACTCCCTACTAACCAAAATAATTAAACAACGACGGCTAAAAGCTAAAATATCTTCAGTTTACCACCCATCCTCACAGACCTTAACCACAAACCCACAAGAAATAGCCAATGCCTTTGCGACCTACTACCAACAACTATACAACCTTAAAAACGACCTTAACACTATCCAACCAACACCAACGTCCATACAGCAATTCCTCCACACAATTAAACTCCCTCAACTTTCTCCATCCCAACTTGATGATATATCAACCCCGATCACTCTCACTGAAATAGAATCCACCATTAAAACACTCCCTCTTAACAAGTCTCCAGGGAACGACAGATATACAAACGAGTACTACAAACAATTCGCCCCTAACCTTTCACCATACCTAACCAAACTCTTTAATCACGCAGCCATCACTGGCACATTCCCCAAAGACATGCTACAATTGATAATAACCACAATACCAAAACCTGGCAAAGATCCACAGTTTGTCCAAAATTATAGACCAATTTCCCTACTCAACACAAACTCTATGCAAAAATTATAGCACGCAGACTACTCCCCTATCTTCCTACCCTGATACGCCCAGACCAAGTAGGATTCATACCAGGCCGCCAAGCACCTGACGCTACCAGAAGACTTATATCCCTCATTCCTCACTTAGAACACACCAAACAACCCTCATTACTCTTATCATGGGACGCTGAAAAAGCATTTGACCGAATACACTGGCTATTTATGCAAATGGCCCTACAGAAATTTGGAATTACAGGTTGGATGTTAACGGCCATTTTATTACTATACTCCCTCCCTTCAGCCAGAGTATTAACAGACGGAACACTATCAGATCCCTTTGATATTACCAATGGTACTAGACAAGGCTGCCCTCTATCACCCGTCATATTTGCATTACTAATTGAACCCCTTAGCCTCTAAACTTCGAGACGATCCAATGTTCACTGGCATAAGACACCTTAACATTGAACACAAAAATAGCCTATTTGCAGACGACATCATATTGATGGTTACCAACCCAACCAAATCCCTTCAAACAATACGCATCCATCTTCAACAATATACGACGGTCTCCTACTATAAACCAAACAAGCCCAAATCCTTAATCTTAAATCTCCACTCACCATATCACACTCGGATATCCCTTACTAAACAATAACCTTTCACCTGGGAAAAAAACAACACCCCATACTTAGGAATCAAACTCACTGCTACAACAGACCAATTATTTACTTTGAATCACAAAAAATTACTCAAAACTATACCCCAGGAAATTGCCAACCTTTGTACCGCAGAACTTTCTAAAATAGGCAGAGTGGCGACAATAAAAGTGCTCATCCTACCAAAAATTGTTTACATTTTCCGCACACTTCCCATACCAGTCCCTAATACCTTCTTCTCCAAACTCCAATCGATTCTTACCAGATCTTTATGGAATTCCAAAAAACCTAGATGTACCACCAATCTCTTAATAAGACCACCCTCCAAAGGAGGCGCAGACCTCCCGCATCTTAAATCCTACTACAATGCCACTCTCCTGGACCAAATATATTTTTGGTGGAACCCAACCAGGGAAAAAACCTGGTCCACAATGGAAACCTTACCCTTCCTTCCACTTAAACAGCACCATTTACTCTTAACTCCAACAACCTCACAAACAACTTATCACTTAAAACACCCATGTATCCAAGCCACTCTTCAAGCTTGGAAAGATCTCTTGTCCACAGATTACACAGACTCCAAACAACTCCGTACCCCAGTCGATATACTACATTCCATTACACCCTCCATAGATCTATCTCAATGGGAAAAACGAAACATACATAGCAGACCTCTATAAAGACCACACCCTACACTCATTTCAATATCTCCAAACCACATTTAATCTCCCTAACAGTGAATACTTCACCTACTTACGAATCACCCACTGCATCCAAACAAAAAACATACCCCATACCATAAAAATTCCAGCTACGGCTTATCTCTTTTTCTGCAGACCACAATACCCAGGTAAAGGCATCTCTACCTTCTAAAAATATTTAACGTTTAATGTTAATGTGGAATTTCATTTAAAAAAGGAACTGATCCTCTTTCTCCCTCCTTCTCTGCATTCTTCAAAACTTTTTTTTCAGGGAGTGGGTGCCTGTTTTTTTGTAAAGGTATCAGCTCCCACTTCTGCTTTCCGCTCTTTTACACAAAAAGAGCAGAAGATCAGCCCTCCTCCCTGCCCACAACTTTAAGGGACAAATCATACATCCCAGAAGACTGTGGAACCGTTCAGATAGTACAGCACATACTGCATGTGCTCAGTGGGGAGCTGGCTATGAAATAGTCAAGATGGTGGTGTCGGAGACTCCAAAGACCAGCAAAGAACTTGCGTGGGGTAAAACAATGCTGAATTCCTAGGCCGGTCAATATCTGTTTATTGAAAGTCAGCAGCTAAAGTATTTGTAGTTTCTGACTTTTAACCTGTAACCTTTTGCAGTGGGTCTTCCTCCATTTTGAAGGGTAAAATGGTTGTTATTTTTAGATATAGAGAAACAGAGAAATTAGCAGAAACGCTTGCCTAGCTTCCTTGCTGCATGACCAGTTCCAGAAGCTGCTCCTCTTGACCTTATCATCATCACATATAATGCAGGACCACTGCATCATGGGACATCAAGAGCCCCACCCACATCCTGAAAGTATGCAGCATAACCTTAGTAAGGTAATGAAAGTATTTCTGCCTATTCCTAGTCAAAAGTACTTTAACAAATACTTTACAGTGTATATTTTCATAAATATTTTAAACAATGCATGACATGACGTGAAAGTTTTTTTTAATATACAGTATATTTGCCTTGAGCTCAGCTTAAAAAAATAATTAATGACTGCAGGGTTGCATGTTTCAGGTAAAATTGAGAACATATACAGTATGCTAACATGCCGTATATCTATACCATATACTGGGATTCCTTTTTTAACCACATGACCTCCTGAGGATTTACCCCCCGTAATGACCACGCCTCTTTTTGCTACTCGGCGCTGCACTAATTCAACTGATAATTGCGCGGTCATGCAATGCTGCACCCAAACGAAATTTACGTCCTTTTTTTCACACAAATAGAGCTTTCTTTCGGTGTAATTTGATCACCTGTGCGCTTTTTATTTTTCACGCTATAAACAAAAAAAAGGCCAAAAATTTTGAAGAAAAACAATATTTTTTACTTTCAGCTATAAAAAATATATAGTAAACTCAAAGTTGGTTATGAATTTAGGCCAAAATGTATTCTGCTCCATGTTTTTGGTAAAAAAAATCCCAATAAGTGTATATTGATTGCTTTGTGTGGAAGTTATAGCGTCTACAATCTATGGTATAGATACTGCAATTTACGCCATTTTTCTGCTATACAGCGCTGCGCTAGTTTAACGGACAATTGCGCGGTCATGCAATACGGTACATAAATGAAATTTACATCCTTTTTTTCCCCACAAATTGAGCTTTCTTTTGGTGGTATTTGATTGCCTGTGCGGTTTTTATTTTTTGCGCTATAAAAAAAAAGGCTGACAATTTTGAGGAAAAAAAAACAATATTTTGGACATTTTGCCATAAAACATGTCCAGTAAAAAAAAATGCAAAAATCAAATTTAGTCATAAATTTCTGCCAAAATGCATTCTGCGACATGTCTCTGCTAAAAAAAAAACCCAATACGTGTAAATTAATTGGTTTACGTGAAAGTTATAGCGTTTACAAATGGCGGGAAAGATACTGGGATTTTTAGGTTTTTTTTTATACTAATAATGGCGGCGATCAGCGACTTATGGCAGTGACCAGTGACTTATGGCGGGACTGCGGGAATGCGGCGGACATTCTGACATTGAAGGTACTGACTTGGGGTCACTGACATCCCCAAAAACACTAATACAGTGATCAGTGCAAGAAAAAAAAACACTGACACTGTACTAATGGCAATGGGGAGGAAGGGGTTAACTTTATTTTGCAGGGAAGGGTTATAGGAGTGAGGGGAGTGTTTTACTAGGGGGCGGGGGTGTGTACTGGACGGGACAAGGCTGATCGAGAAAGAGAAACTGTTCTTTCTCGATCAGCTCATCCTCGAGCTGACAGGGAAGTGACAGACAGCACAGCTACTGCAGCTGTGCTCTCTGTCACTGTTTGCCGCCGATCGCCGGGACATAGCCGCTAAGGACATCTGCGGCGGTGGGACAGATAGGGCGGCGGTGCGCCTCGCGCGCGCCCCCTATTTGTTTACAAAACACACGTTTTAAACGTGGTTTTGCCTGCGAGTGCCGCCCTGCCGCCGTATATCTACAGTGGCTGGGCGGCAAGTGGTTAAAATAGGCCAAACCTAATTATCAATCAGTGCAGCCACTACGAGATTACCACTTACACCACAAAAATCATCAAACCTATCAACATAAGTACAAAATTGCATATGAATCAATAAACATAGGGTTGCTGCATGCACCAAAAAGTGGTTTCACTCTACCCCTCAGTAAATAATGCAACAAAAGATGCTGCACAATCCACATGTGCTTTCCTTTTTAAGAAACTGATGCCACTGTTCAAAGAGAAGTATGGATTTTGAAAAAACAAACATACTGTACATACTCACTTAGGTAGATTCAGCATCAATCTGATGCTGCATATGTCCCCTACCGCCTCTAAGACCTATAACTGAATGACATGACCACTGATTGCTCAGTTTTCGGTCTTCATTGAGCAGCCGGCCCGTGACTGACAGTTACCGGCTTTTTGCTGTGTCCCTCCAGGGCTCATTGGAGCGCAGAGCTGTGGAGGGGTGGGAAAGGTTGGCTCAGGTTCTCAATGGAGAGCTGATAGGCTGAGCCAGGTGCTGGTCAAGCCTCTAAGACCTAGAACTGAGTGATCACATGACCATTGATTGCTCAGTTTTCGGTTTTCATTGAGCAGCCGGCCCGTGACTGACAGTTACCGGCTTTTTGCTGTGTCCCTCCAGGGCTCATTGGAGAGCAGAGCTGTGGATTGGTGGGAAAGGTTGGCTCAGGCTCTCAGTGGAGAGCTCATAGGCTGAGCCAGGTGCTGGTCAAGCCTCTAAGACCTAGAACTGAGTGATCACATGACCATTGATTGCTCAGTTTTCGATCTTCATTGAGCAGAGGGTCAGTGACTGACAGTCTCCGGCTTCTTGCTCTGCCCCTCCAGGGCTCATTGGAGAGCAGAGCTGTGGAGGGGTGGGAGATGTTGTCTCAGGCTCTCAAAGGAGAGCAGATAGGCTGAGCCAGGTGCTGGTCAAGCCTCTAAGGCCTAGAACTGAGCAATAATATGACCGTTGATTGCTCAATTCTCAGTCTTCACTGAGCAGAAGACCAGTGACCAACAGTCATTGGATTTTTGCTCTGCTCCTCCAGGGCTCAATGGAGCGTGGATCTGTGGAGGGGTGGAAGAGGTTGGCTCAGTCTCCCAGTGGAGAGCTTATAGGCTGAGTCAGGTGCTGGTCAGGCAACTGTGTGGATCCCGACTTTAATGTTGAGATCGTTCCAGAGTCTGGACTTGCTAAGTGATGTCAGTCAACAGCAGATTTTAGCCCACTGTTGGCTGAATCTGGGTCACAGGAAGGTAGAATGAAGTGCATTCCTGTGACCTACAGGAAACGTAGGGCTAGAAGAGCTTTGGTCCTACTTCTCCTTTCAACACATAATGAAGGGAATTAGTAAAATTTTCTGAGCCAAGTTCTATCTCAACTTAAGCCCACACAGCTTAAAAAACTAAATGATGGTTGGCTGTGCTTCAATTGAGACATAGTTGAAACAAAGTTTATTATTTCCCCAACAACAAAACTATGGCTGAGACAATTATGCACTGTCTATGAACATTGTTAGTGGGCGAAAAAAGACCTCAGCCACTCATAAAATTATTTAGTCTGAGAGTGGAAAAGGAGCTTTTGCTTTATCATTTTTCTTTATTTGATATATTACTAAGAAGAGACCATAAGTGTCATGGCTTTATTTCAGTACTTAGAGGTCAAACAAAAACAGAGACTTACTTAACTTTTTTTTTTTTAATTAATCACACTAACACCCAACATGTTATTTAAAAAGTATCAAAATACATTCTAAGACCACTATGAATAATTAAATGACGTGATGCTTCTTAAAATATTTTCCTGAACGGATATCTATTAATTTTTTATGGATCTACACTATACCTATAAATGGAAGGCAGTCAGTCTTAGACAGGCTAAGGCATTGTACACACAGTCAAAATGACATCACTATGGTATGAAAGCTATGCAGTGATCTTAGAATGCAATAAAAAAAATGCCCCCCCCCCCTCCCTTTAGGCCTTTCCCCCTTCAGGACATGACAACAAAAGAACAGATAAAAGCTAAGTCACCAGTGGATAGACACTTCATATTAATTCCAAGGTTATGAGCCGTGATCCTAACAAAGCACGTAACGTAATCTCTTGAGCGAAAGTGCATTTGTGAAAAAAGACAGAACACCTCACTGTAAAAACACTAATAGGCTAAAAATACCAAGTTCCTCTGAAGCCTGACATCATTCAAGATTTGGTCTGAATAAGTAGCAAAGCCGACTAAACAAATGTATTATCTGCTCTGCAAAAAGGAAAATCTTCTCATTCTAAAATATTGACCACTGTGATTATCTTAGTAAAGTTTGCAAATGCGTATTCAAGCCTAACTTAGGATTCCTTACCTTTAAATTGGACGCAAATCCTAACTGTGTGACATTTAGTTGGCCAAAGCACAGTGTATCATAAACTACTGTCATTTTTTTATTAGAATGTTTTCACTGTTTTTCAGCTTTTTTTGCATTTCAGTGCTGCTGCTCCCCTGCATTCTCTTTGTCTACATGCATGCATTCCATTCCTGTGACTGGTTGACAATGGGAGAGCAGCGGAAGACAAGGACAGATCTTTGTCATCCCATAATTGGCCTGAATAAAGATCATCATCAGGATATTTTATTGAAAAAAAAAAAGACTTTTGAAATCACATTAAAATATGTACCAGTTGTGGACATTGGGCATGCTACTCAAACCCAAATAATCTTCATCTCTGTTTGATTGCAATTCCCAGCTGTCAAAATGGTATCCAGTTGTTGTGCAATTACAAAAAAAAGCTCCTGACACAGAGGAGAGATACAAATAAACATTGTTACTTCTGTAGTTATTCTGTTGTATTCATCTGCAGATCAAAGATATGAACTTCTATCTGTATATAATATCAGTTAAAGCACCTGGCAAGTAAATTAAAAAAAAAAGGGGGGGGGGAATAAATTGTATTCCTATTTAACTCCTTATTAAAACTTAGTTGACCCTAATCAGCCCTAATAAACTCCGTCTTACTCCTCTTCCAATTATTACCCAATTATTATTTTCCTGATTTTTGTTTATTTCTATTTTTCTAACTATTAATATTTAAATCTTTTTTAAATTTTGTTTCTTAATGTTTTTAGTGCTGCGTCAAGTTTGATTTACAAAAAAGTATTTCATGTGTAAATAACCTTGCAATGTCTGTACCGGAACCATACCTTTAGTGTCATTTTAAAAAGGACAAAATTATGGCATAAAATGTATACTTTTCATCTACAGTAACAACTATTTTTTGAGTCCATGCACACTGGGCACCTGAAAAAATGCCAGATAAAAAATGGCAGATAAAAGTGGCATAAAAAATGTTCATAATAGCTCATATTGCACACAGATTGCTGCACGTTTTATGTGTGTTTGCATTTACAGGCATTTTTTTCCCCAAAAACACTAGCCTCTGCTCATTTTTCACTAAAATCAATTTACAATTGAAAATGCCAAACACGCTTAAATGCCATGTTTATGAGCTTCAAGCCTTTTTTTCTGCCTGAAAGCTCCTCAAAAATGCGATTGTGATATATTTATTTTTAACCTATAAACGTTCGTCAAATATGCCTGTAAGCACCCAAATGTGCAGGGTTTGTTTTACTAAAACTAGAGAGTGCAAAATCTGGTATGGTAGCCAGCCAGCTTCTAAGGCTGGCCATACATTATACACTTTTTTTGAAAATTTTGCTTTAGATTTACCAAAAACCATATAATATGTGGCCAAACCTAAACAACACTTTCAATTGTATCCAGTTAGGCAGGACCTTGCATTACATAGTTGAAGGTAAATCTAAAGGAAATTGGGCAGATATTTGTAAGAAAATTGTATAGTGTATGGCCAGCCTAACTTCACCTTGTTCAATTAAGCGTTGACAATAAAACCTGGAAACTGATTGTTTCTTTGCAGAGCTGCACCAGATTGTGCACTCCCCAGTTTTAGTAAATCAACTCCATAGGCTAATATAGAGTTGCTTCTACAGGCTGAACGAAAAAAAAGAAAAGAAAAGCTAAACACCTGTATAAGCAGCAATTTTATGCCCAGTGTGCCGGGGGCCTTTAACTGACACATAGAAAACAAGTTCTTTTTTACATTTTTTTTGTTACAGAATTTGTCTGTGGATTGCAGAAAAACAAATTGCAAGACAATGTCACCAAAAGAAAGCAGCCAAGTTTACCTTCAAAAAATGTGTATATACAATATACTGTACATATATATATATATATATATACACACACACAGTATATGTATATACATATATATTCTTTTGTCCTCTGCCTGACATTTGTTGGACACATATTCACCTGTTCTGCTTGCTGCAGGCTCTGCCTTGAGGAATCAAAGCCCTGCTCTACTAAGTTGGCCCCCCTCCACACAGAGGCACAATGTAGAACAAGGCGTGGTAAGTCAGTTATGGGAAAAAGATTAGCTGCAGGGAGATCACAGGGAATACTGATAACTACTCTTTGGTCCTCAGCCTGCCCTTTATTGGACACATCTTCCATAAGTCATTTCCTTTTCAAGATTTCAAAACTCTTTTTAAATAAGGCCAAGAGTACTATGGAGTGAAGAGCTGCTTACTAAATACATGGAAGAATGACTAAATGGAATTCAAGTCAAAATGCAAATTGTCTAATACCGGGATCACTATCTGAAATGCTTGTAAAAAACATTACTATAACCAAAAGTTTAGATTGTAAATCCATGTGTTATCTTTGATCAGCCACGGCTCAAAATTGCTTGGTAGATTCATGCTAAAATGACCAGAGGGAGATGTATAGGTGTAAAGATGTGTAGGCATTATTTTTGCATTCTGGCACAATGTATACAATCTGCACTTCAAAGGATTCATCTGTTCAGTTAGTTACCGTATTCAATAAACATTAAATGTCATATAAAACTATGTTTAAATTCTGTCTGTGCTTTGGTTGTCCAGCAATCAGCATTTTATTCTATTACCAGCAACACCACGCAACTCATGTTGTCAATTACACTCCCCCAATGTTATCTACATCCTGTGATTGCAAACCCTAACAGGGAAACTGGTCCTCTGTGCCCTGATTATTATTATTATTATACAGTATTTATATAGTGCCAAAAGGTTTGCTCAGCGCTGTACATTATAGTGGGGGACAGAACATGAGACAAGACAGTAACAATACAATACACGAGGGGTTCGAGGGCCCTGCTCTTTCGAGCTTACAATCTAGGAGGGAGGGGGTAGAGGTACAGGAGGAAGTGGCTGTGGGGGATGGAGTGGTGGGAGGAGTGGAGGAGATCGGTTGTTAGGTGAGGGTGGAGTAGGCTTCCCTGAAGAGATGGGTTTTCAGGGTGCGCCTGAAGGTGAGGAGGGTAGGTGACAGTCTGATGGATTGGGGTAGGGAGTTCCAGAGGATGGGGGAAGTCCTGGAGAAGTCCTGCAGTCAGGCATGGGAGGAGGAGACCAGGGATCTGGAGAGTAGGAGGTCCTGTGAGGAGCGCAGATTACAGGTAGGGTGGTATTTGGGCATCAGGTAGGTTATGTAGTTTGGGGCGGCGTTGTGAATGGCTTTGTAGGTCAGAGTTAGTAATTTGAATTTAATGCGTTGGGCAATCGGGAGCCAGTGAAGGGATTGGCAGAGGGGGGAGGCAGATGTGGAGCGGTTGGTGAGGTGGATGAGTCTCGCCGCTGAGTTCAGGATAGACTGGAGTGGGGATAGCGTGTGTTTGGGAGGCCAGTGAGAAGGGAGTTGCAGTAGTCCAGGCGGGAGATGATGAGGGAGTGTACGAGTTGTTTGGTGGTGTCTGGGGTGAGGAATGTACATATCTTGGAGATGTTGCATAGGTGGAGCCTGCATGACCTTGATAGTGATTGGACATGAGGTTGAAGGAAAGGTTTGAGTTCAGAGTGACACCCAGGACTTTGGCGTGTGGGGTGGGATTGATGGTGGCGTTGCTAGTCGTGATGGAGAGGATAGGGGGGGGGGGCACGGGCTGGGGGTAAAACTAGGAGCTCGGTTTTGGACAGGATAATTTCAACTTTGTGTCGCTTGTAATAGCAGGCATTTCCAAAGCTGGAGCATGGACAGAATTCAAACATGGTGCTATGCATTTATCAAGGTGCATGTCTTATACGTCTGCTTAATGTCATTTTAGGGTGAACTTCCCCTTTAACGCTCCTTGTCTTTCTTTTCATGACACATGACAAGGGTAGAATATACGCCTTCCAACCTAACCAAGCCTGCTAGGCCACACCCTCCACCATCCCAGCTATACAAAGTACGCAAACAGGTTTCTGGAGTCAAAATGGCCATAGCAGCCTTTTATTAACCAATAAATTATTTTAACATAGATAACATAACATTCCAAATTATAAACAGATGAAAATGTGGTGGTCATTTGAGGGCCATAAACGCAACTTCATTTTTGGGGAAAACATTCCTTCAACTTAGGCCCCCAGCCGCAACCCAACGGCTCGGGGATAACCCTACTTATCCGCAGTGACCACCATTTTACCTATTCCGAGTTAACCCCTTGTTAACTGAAATGTACCGAGGTCCCCATGCCACTGATGGGTCCCGCATCTGTCTCCATACAGAATTCTTTCCTCTTCCAAAGACCAACCACCGCCAAGGCCTCCGTGACAACCCAAACCCAAGCACAAAGGGGAGGGAGGGTGGGAAGCTTCTTCTTCTCTCAAACTTTCCCTACTGAACTTCCTGAGGACAGACCCTCCTTTTCCTCCCTGGGAGACCCTCCCCAACACCCCCCATCCAATAAGGTAAGCCTTAATCCCCAAAACTTCCTTCCCATAATTTAACCCTCTGTTGTCCCTCTATTCCCCGTAGTCATGTCAACCCTGCACTTTTTTTTTACTCCGGACCTACCTGAATCTGCACTGAAAATCCAATGCCAAGTACACAACATTTTACAAGAGATTAAATTATGTGTGAACTCTTACAATGGATTTCTCTTATTTGGTTTACTTTGGTCTGTTAAATATACAATTGAAAGCATTTTGTTCTAACTGTTTTAAAAGTGCAAAAACTCCTGATGATCTTAACAGGAGTTGAGAGCTACACAGTGCTCTCTACCTTTGTTTTCTCAGAGACGAATGTGTTTTTAGCTTGCACTATAGGTCAAGTAGTCCCTTTGCTGTTAATAAAAAGACAGTGGGAGAGGTTGAGTAGTTTAGCAAATGACAATGGGCAGGGCTGACACCACTCAGTCCACAAAATGCTTTGCGTTGTCAGGCCATGCATATTCTTTGGTACTTGCAAGGTCTTTAACCACCTTCCACCCGCCCTATAGTACAATGACGGGGGCAAGGTGGTTCTCTCATTCTGATAGGACGTCATATGACGTCCTACCATTCTCACTGAGCATGCGCAGCTCTGGGAGCACGCAGTGCGGTGATCGCCGGTGCGATGTGTCCCTCCGACACAGCGGATCACGGAAAGAGCCGAAGATGTCGGCTCGGCCATGTGATCAGCTGTGTCCAATCACAGCTGATCACATGTAAACATGGAAATGCCGGTTATCGGCATTTCTCTCCTCTCGAGCTGTCATGCTGACAGAGGAGAGGAGAGCCAGTAATCGGCTTTCCGTGGAGGGGACATGTACACTGATCATCAGGGCACTGATGATCAGTGTGGCCCCAGAAGTGCCACCTGTCAGTGCTCATCAGTGCCAGTGCCCATCAGTGCCACATCAATGCCACATATCAGTGCCCATCTGAGCTGCCTTTCAATGTCACCCATCAGTGCCAGTCAGTGCCACCCAGCAATGCCAATCAGTGCCACCTATCAGTGCTGCCAATCAGTGCCACCTATCAGTGCCAGTCAGTGTCACCTATCAGTGCACATCAGTGCCAGTCAGTTCTGCCTATCAGTGCCAGTCAGTGCCTCCTATCAGTGCCAGTCAGTGTCGCCTAACAGTGCCAGTCAGTGCTGCCTAACAGTGCCAGCCAGTGCCACCTATCAGTGCCAGTCAGTGCTGCCTATCAGTACCATATATCAGTGTCGTATCAGTGCTACCTTTCAGTGCCACCTTTCAGTGCCCATCAGTGATGCATGTCAAAGCCTATCAGTGTAACCTACCAGTGCCTCCTCATCAGTGCTCATCAGTGCCACCTATCAGTGTCCATCAGTGCAGCCTATCAGTGCCCATCACTGCAGCCTCATTAGCGCACATCAGTGAAGGAGAAAAATCACTTATTTACAAAATTGTATAACAAAAACTAAGAAAAACTTTTTTTCAAAATTTTCTGTGGTTTTTGGTTTGTTTAAGAAAAAATAAAAATCCCAGAGGTGATTAAATACCACCAAAATAAAGCTCTATCTATCTAAAAAAAATTATAAAAATTTCATATGGGTACAGTGTTGCATGACCGCGCAATTGTCATTCAAAGTGTGACAGCGCTGAAAGCTGGAAATTGGCCTGGGCAGGAAGGGGGTAGAAGTGCCCTGTAGGCAGGAAGGGGGTAGAAGTGCCCTGTAGGCAGGAAGGGGGTAAAAGTGCCCGGTAGACAGGAAGGGGGTAGAAGTGCCCTGTAGGCAGGAAGGGGGTAGAAGTGCCCTGTAGGCAGGAAGGGGGTAGAAGTGCCCGGTAGGCAGGAAGGGGGTAGAAGTGTCCTGTGGGCAGGAAGGGGGTATAAGTGCCCTGTAGGCAGGAAGGGGGTAGAAGTGCACTGTAGGCTGGATGGGGGTAAAAGTGCCCGGGGGGCAGGAAGGGGGTAGAAGTGCCCGGTAGGCAGGAAGGGGGTAGAAGTGCCCTGTAGGCAGGAAGGGGGTAGAAGTGCCCTGTAGGCAGGAAAGGGATAGAAGTGCCCGGTAGGCAGGAAGGGGGTAGAAGTGCCCTGTAGGCAGGAAGGGGGTAGAAGTGTCCGGTAGGCAGGAAGGGGGTAGAAGTGTCCTGTAGGCAGGAAGGGGGTAGAAGTGCCCTGTAGGCAGGAAGGGGGTAGAAGTGCCCTGTAGACAGGAAGGGGGTAGAAGTGCCCTGTAGGTAGGAAGGGGGTAGAAGTGCCCTGTAGGCAGGAAGGGGGTAGAAGTGCCCTGTAGGCAGGAAAGGGATAGAAGTGCCCGGTAGGCAGGAAGGGGGTAGAAGTGCCCTGTAGGCAGGAAGGGGGTAGAAGTGTCCGGTAGGCAGGAAGGGGGTAGAAGTGTCCTGTAGGCAGGAAGGGGGTAGAAGTGCCCTGTAGGCAGGAAGGGGGTAGAAGTGCCCTGTAGACAGGAAGGGGGTAGAAGTGCCCTGTAGGTAGGAAGGGGGTAGAAGTGCCCTGTAGGCAGGAAGGGGGTAAAAGTGCCCTGTAGGCAGGAAGGGGGTAGAAGTGCCCTGTAGGCGAGGGATTAAAGGGATTAAAAACAAAGGGCAAAAGCACATGTATTGTAGAAGTATACTGCATACACGGATTTTGTTTGTCTTCACACACTGTATGCTTTAAGCCTGGGTTCACACTGATGCAGTGCGGAATTCGCAGCGTTTTCTGCACATATTCTGCACTGCATCAGAACCGCACCCCGTTCATGTGAACCTCTGCGGGTGTGTATGTTATGTTAACAACACCCCGAAATCGGTCCACAAAATGCGGTGCAATGTGCAGAATCGGATCGCGTGAATACCCGTGAGATCCGATTCTAGTGTGGACCAAAAAAAGGGTCCGGCACTTTTTTAGTGTGGGTGTACAAAATGTATGGCTCTAATTGCACCGCACACAAATCGCATGTGATTGGCACAGGAATGTGGTGCGGTTCCTGTGCCAATCACATGCGACATACCGCACCGCATACGTGTGAACCCTCAATTAGTGCTTAATTTTAAAGCAATGCACCACTAACTAAGCAGCTTCAAACAGTTAAAAAATCATTTTCATCCACTTGATATAAACAACTTTTTACTAACTCTGATATATAAAAGACTAGTTAACAAAAAAAAATAAATAAATAAATTAAATGAAACATCTGATTACACGCAACCATGTTTTCAGTGACACTACTTAGCTAGCTAAATTCCTTTCCAGTCAAGACTAAGTGTACTTGGTGACGTTCATTGAGAATGACTTGGAATACAGTAATCCAACGGGGTCAGAGGAAATATAGATGGATTTGTTTATACTTGCCAAATGTTGGATAATCTGCAGTGATGATTGATCTCAGAGACATGCTGAATAATAAACAGGAAAAAAATTCTTGCAAAACAGCCGTGTCTTGAATCCAACACTGCTATTATTCCTTGTTTTATTGTTTTCTATATAAAGGAGTTCAAATGCTTCCACAGAGCTAACACAAATGATACGTTTCCACAAATGAATTGTCTGTAATATTAACACTGCAATGGAGAAAGGAAGCATTACTTTGAGTGACTTGAATCGGAATATTGTAGATTTTTCTGAATTAGTAGTTTTGTTTCCTGTTAGGTAATGAAGGTTATACAGGGATTCCTGAAAGTAGCTATTTAACCTCCCTGGCGGTATGATTATTTCAGATTTTTGGTGCTGAAAGCGGTACATTGTTTTGCATGGAAATATGTAGTTTTTTTATTGTAGGCTGTAATTTTTAGGAATAACTCACTGAAATCTGTCCGAACAAGAGTCTATTAAACATCCCGGGGAGGATAAAACTTGAAACACGAAATCATAAATTATAATTTAATAAATAATCGTAAAAAATAATAATATAATAATAATACATTTAATTCAATAATATAATCAAACCAAAAACACTGAAATGTGAAATATAGCGCCAAGTTCGCACATCGCTGAGCAAAGTCGCAGAATCGTTTTCAGTGTCTGATGACGAATTTCCCCCACGAATCATTATCACTCAATTCTGCAAGTGGTTCTGATTTACTATCGCTGTTCTCTAGCTGATCTAAACCCGCTTTTGACCTAAAGGGACGCTTTTTGGACGCCATGGACTTTTCTAAGTTTCCAGGCAGAAAGAACAGTCAAAATGCAGGCAGGGCGCCGGACAAAGCAGTCGGGACAAAATGTATGTGAAATGGTTTGATACAGCAATATTTTACTATGTAAAATTCGTTTTGAAAAAAATGAAATTTTTTTTAAATTTTCAAATTTCCCGGCGGCGGCGCCTGTACGTCCCGACGTCACAGGGACCGGAACACAGAAGCCAGATGCCGGCATCGGCCGGAGGAGATGGCCGGGGACGCTGCAGGGGACACATTGCGGGAGCGAAGGACAAGGTAAGTGCTGCAGGGAATCCCTATGCAGCGCCGCATGGTAAGCCCGAGTGTAGCTCGGGGGGGTTACCGCTTTTGGTACAGAAACTTTACCCCGAGCTACACTCGGGAATACCGCCAGGGGGGTTAAGTTATATCTAAAAGGATTTCTGTTGACACATTAAAAGCATTAGCATGCAAACTCTTTGTTTCTAGATCCATGAATCAAAGGCTTACGCATGTGGAAAGCGGCATGTGACATACGTCATGTATGAAAGCTTATGCCTCATTTAAATGAAACTTCTAAGAAGAGAAACCCAGAACTGCCATTACTAAGCTCTTCTGAAAATGCTAGTTGTCTATTTGCCAAGCTTTCCGTCTTGCTGATCCTCCTACTTCAGTATTTTGAACAACTGATCTGGAAAAAGCTCTGGGTCTGGGTCTGGGTCTGTAAAGTGTTACTAAACCCACAACAGTACAATCAGTCTGTAGATGCAGTAAAGCATGCTTGTTATACTCACTGTGGAACCTAAGGGGATAATGTTCTGCATTGTGTAAAAAGGATGTTTGATCCTTTCTTCTCTGATCTTTCCCTTCCACGTTCCCCATTTCATCTCCTGATAGAACAGAGACTCGAGGACGCTCTGCACATGCTTAGTTTGGTGTGTACTGCTAGAGAGTTTTTTCTTTTTCTTGGGAGGGTGCATGTGATCAGCACAGGACCAATCAGCACTGTCCAGACAGAGGGACAGGGGTTATGCAATCTTATAGGATAGTAGGAGCAGAATGAAAACTCCTCCCACAAGCTTTAACCAATGCTCAAATAGAAGTCACAAGATTGCTGTATACTGCTGATGGGAAAAGGTATTTAGCAGGGGCGGACTGACCATTTGGAAACTCGGCACTGCCCAAGGGCCCGGAGTCAGTAGGGGGCCCCATGAGATGCCCCTGGTACCTTTTTCATAGGCTTTTTTGAGTTTGGGCAAGGACACAGGGGCCCCATGAGCCCCTATTGCCCGGGGGCCCCATGAGTTGTCAGTCCGCCCCTGGTATTTAGCAGGTTATATTTACTATAATAATTGCATTTCCATGTTCTGTGTACTGTGGAAGACCAGATATAGTGAATGCAGGGTCCGGGGTTTAGTAACACTTTAAAACCCATTTCCAGTTTAGTTTTTTAAAGTACAACTACAGTATTACATTAACCCCCCTCCCATGAAAAAAAAAAACAAAGAAAAAGAAAATAGGCTACACGCCTAAAAGGCTAACCTCAAAACATGTTTATTCATGAAAAACATACAAAGTATAGTACATTACATCGGGGACCTGGTTATCACTCCCAACTGTAAAAACCCCACCCCTGACTTGGGGGGGACCTCCCACAATGGACACTCTATCGATGGTACTAAAGAGTGACCTGCACCTCCCCAAAAGGACCAACTCACCTCCCCCAACACCACAACCACCTCTTAACAATCCCCCCAAACAAACAAAACAAACCCCCCCAAAACATTCCTCCCAAGGTACCCCAATATTCCTCCCACAATACCCTCCCAAACCGACACACCCAACCATCCCCCTCCCAGAAAGGAAAGAAGGGAGATGAGGTATGATTCTCGCCCTCTGTAGCCCCCTACCCCCCAGACCCCACTAGACCTGATATTCCATCTACCAACACACAATAACAGGGCAGTATCATATTCCTGTGGATAATGATAGACTGCAGTCAAAAGGCCAACTTCAATTCATAAGCAATGTGATTACATAGTTACATAGTTAGTCTGGCTGAAAAAAGACAAAAGTCCATCCAGTTCAACCATTAGAAAAAAAGTTATAATCCTACACCCACAGTTGATCCAGAGGAAGGCAAAAAAAACCAGCAAAGCACGACCCAATTTGCTCCTGCTGGGAAAACTAAATCCTTCCTAATCCCTAATCGGATATTCCCTGGATCAACTTTACCTATAAATGTTATATCCAGTTATATTCTGTGAATCTAAGAAACAATCCAGGCCTTATTTAAAGCAATCCACTGAGCTGGCCAGAACCAACTATTGAGGAAGTCTATTCCACATTTTCACAGCTCTCACTGTGAAGAAACCTTTCCATGTTTGGAGAGTAAATTTCTTTTCCTCCAGATGTAAAGCGTGCCCCCTTGTCCTCTGTGATGAAGCAGTCAAGACCTGAATGGAAAGACTAAGTATGAAGGGCTATAGCCTCTGAAGTCCAACCTGAACAATCAGGTCAATAGTGCACTGAAACAGATGTTAAACATGGTATGGCCAATCCAAAGAAAAAAGAGAAAATTATCTGTGATGATGTCCAGCCCAATGTGTCCACTAAATTCCATGATTGTGCACTTTGTCAGATATTCCACATGCAGCCTGCAATAATGGAAAGGGTGATGACCAGGCATAAACAGACTACAGCACCCAGAAATGGTCGGCCTCCAGGATAGAATCCAAGCAACATATACATCATGGGTGGTAACACAGCCAGTGGAAATAGATGAAAAGATGTGATGCGAGTACCTGCCACAGCAACCTCTATGTGTGTAACCAGTCCAGCCTGTGCAAACCTACACAGCAGATACGACCTAGATAGCAACACCGGGTCACCAGTACTCACTGTATGATGGGACCACCAAGGTCCTGTACGTCAAACTGAGGCTTGTAGTCCCAATATTAAGGCCATGTCCTATAGGGGCTCCGCTAGTGATCCAGTTGTAAGTGTCGGCCATGCATCATGGAAGGGATGCCATACCCGTGCTGGTAAGGTCCTGTGAAGACACCATGCGGTGTGAAGGTTGTAGTTTAAAAATTGTAAATCCTACACCAGAGAGCTTTATATTGAGAGAATCACAAGACCCAGACCTATATTTTGATGCATAGTATGTCTCTGAAATATTAAAAATGAAGGCGCAGTTTAGAAATTGCCCTTCAAATTTGAGGTGGCTAGAGTGGAGTTTCAATGAATGTCAATGGGCGGTGTGAGTTGCAAACAAATGGTCATTTTGTGAAAACTATCAGGACTATGGCTTAGCCGTGGACATTTTTAGTGGCAGCAGGGATAGCTGAACGTTTTGATATAAGATTTGTGTAGGTAGGCTTGAAAATGAGGGAGTGATGGCAGTTTAGAAATCATGTCCTGATTTTTCAGCTCCCACTCTAGCTTTTGTCTGCTCCCACTCTAGTTTTGAACATTCCGCCATTCATTCCTATGGGACCAATTTCACCACAAAAACGGCGATATTCTGTGAACCATTCGGCGAAACGTTCCACAAAGTAATAGCGCACCAATCGGAAACAATCCGCACGTTTCGGTATATTACTGTCCAGGGGTGGACTGACAAATCATGGGGCCCCCGGGCAATAGGGGATCATGGGGCCCCTGTGTCCTTGCCCTCACTCAAAAAAGCCTATAAAAAAGGTACCAGGGGCATTTCATGGGGCCCCCTACTGACCCTGGGCCCTCTGGCAGTGCCCAAGTGCTCGAATGGTCAGTCCGCCCCTGTTACTGTCTATGTAGTGTAAAAACTGTGGGAGGAGTTAGGGGGGTAAATTTGGCTATAATAATCAGAATATATATGTGAGATAACAGGAAGGGGTCGCCATGCAGGAACACTTCATGAATAAAGTGTGTAATCCTTTTATCATGCCAACAAGACGAAGACATTTCAGAAATTACAGCTATGATCCTAAATCTCGGTTTAACTTGGCAGGGATTTTACTTTTCTAAATGCTCATTTGAAGAGATGTAATGTATTTCCTATTGTGTGGATTTACAAGTACAAAACGAATGTGTATTTTTCATTAAGAAGCATTCTTTAAATGATTACTGTACAGATGTGAAGTGAGATCAGTATCACGCGTAGCGTAAAGGCAGCTTATGAGAACATTATACCAAACACATTTTGACCGGCAGTAGTTAGATTTAGTCACACGGCATTGCTGTATCCGATAAATATGACATTGGGATAAGCAGATATTATTAGATGCTGAAATTACAGGGCACTTCTTCAATTACAAATTAGATCTGCTTGGCTGCCCAATGCAATTTAGAACAATTACTGAAACAACGTATAGGTAAGGAGAAGAAGGCACATATGCAAAAACGAAATATGCATTGCTTTAAAAGAGGACCCAGGGCGTATAAAGATATAATCCAGCTATGTACATAAACCACTATATTTAACTATGTAGCTCAACCTTTGTCATTTCCAACAAAGGTTAAATGATATATAAATGAAGACCTCCTTCTCTCTAGTTCCCTGGTCCCCTCCTCCCATGCCCGCCTCCAGGACTTCTCCAGGGTGTCACCCATCCTCTGGAACTCCCTGCCCCAACCCATCAGATTATCACCTACTCTCCTCTCCTTTAGGCGCACCCTGAAAACCCATCTCTTCAGGGAAGCCTACCCCCTGTTAACTTGTCGACCTCCTCCACTCTTCCTACCACTCCATCCCCCACAGCTATCTCCTCCTGTGCCACTATCCCCTCCCTCCTAGATTGTAAGCTCGTAAGAGCAGGGCCCTCGATCCCCTCATGTTTTGCATTGTATTGGTATTGTTCTGTCACATGTTCTGTCCCCCTTTGTAATGTACTGCGCTGAGCGAACTATTGGCGCTTTATAAATACTGTATAATAATAATAATAATAATAAAATAATATTAGTTAGGCCCCATGTACACGGGACACTTCTGAATGATGGCAACTGACTGCTGGAAAACGTTAGTTAAAAAAACAGCTGTTTAGCCGCGTTTGCATTTAGAATCGTTTTTTAAAGACAAGAACAGGAGAACCTCCCAAATACCCAGAATGCACTGAAAAATGGTAAATTATTAACTATTTCAGACTGTTTCAGAGAAATACAGAGAGTAGAAGCAGAGACAGCAGCATGTGATGAGATTAGCTTAGGTGTGAGTTGCTCATTAACATTTCTTTTGTTTCCAAGGGTGGGAACAGTGTCTGGTGGAGGGAGTCATTAAGTTCACCTGGCAGGGGGTCTTCATGAGGAATTGGAGGTGTGAATGGTCATTAACATTTCTTTTGTTTCCAAGGGTGGGAAAGGTGTCTGGTGGAGGGATTCATTAAGGTCACCTGGCAGGGGGTCTTCATGAGGAATTTGTGGTGTGAATGGTCATTAACATTTCTTTTGTTTCCAAGGGTGGGAACAGTGTCTGGTGGAGGGATTCATTAAGTTCACCTGGCAGGGGGTCTTCATGAGGAATTGCAGGTGTGAATGGTCATTAACATTTCTTTTGTTTCCAAGGGTGGGAAAGGTGTCTGGTGGAGGGAGTCATTAAGTTCACCTGGCAGGGGGTCTTCATGAGGAATTGGAGGTGTGAATGGTCATTAACATTTCTTTTGTTTCCAAGGGTGGGAACAGTGTCTGGTGGAGGGATTCATTAAGGTCACCTGGCAGGGGGTCTTCATGAGGAATTTGAGGTGTGAATGGTCATTAACATTTATTTTGTTTCCAAGGGTGGGAAAGGTGTCTGGTGGAGGGAGTCATTAAGTTCACCTGGCAGGGGGTCTTCATGAGGAATTGGAGGTGTGAATGGTCATTAACATTTCTTTTGTTTCCAAGGGTGGGAACAGTGTCTGGTGGAGGGATTCATTAAGTTCACCTGGCAGGGGGTCTTCATGAGGAATTGCAGGTGTGAATGGTCATTAACATTTCTTTTGTTTCCAAGGGTGGGAAAGGTGTCTGGTGGAGGGAGTCATTAAGTTCACCTGGCAGGGGGTCTTCATGAGGAATTGGAGGTGTGAATGGTCATTAACATTTCTTTTGTTTCCAAGGGTGGGAACAGTGTCTGGTGGAGGGATTCATTAAGGTCACCTGGCAGGGGGTCTTCATGAGGAATTTGAGGTGTGAATGGTCATTAACATTTATTTTGTTTCCAAGGGTGGGAACAGTGTCTGGTGGAGGGATTCATTAAGGTCACCTGGCAGGGGGTCTTCATGGGGAATTTGAGGTGTGAAACATCATTAACATTTCTTTTGTTTCCAAGGGTGGGAAAGGTGTCTGGTGGAGGGATTCATTAAGGTCACCTGGCAGGGGGTCTTCATGAGGAATTTGAGGTGTGAATGGGCATTAACATATCTTTTGTTTCTAAGGGTGGGAGAGGTCTGAAGTGTGAATTGGTCATTACAATATTTGACCAGCTTGGTAGGAACATCCTGTGTTCAGTGTTTTGTCCATTTGAGTACCTTGAAAACGCTTTGCGTGCATTTTTCATGATGAATAAAGGCTCTGGACAGCATTGGGAACTGGAAGAGTTGAAAAAAATTTCAAACATAAACGCTTATAAACACGATTTGCCACGTTTAGCCACATTTAAAAGCGTTTTGCGTTTGAAACGCTGATAAAATCGACTGCTGATCGCAAGTTTTCTGCGTTCAAAAAAACGACTGTAAAATGCCTGTAAATGACTGTAAACAAAGATATGTACATGGACACATAGGAAAACATTAGGGCGAGTTCAGGAGCTGCTGAAAAACACCCTGAACATCTCCTAAACGTGAGTTTATCAGCTGTAATGTACATGAGCCCTTAAAACCAGAGATGAGTGATCTGATTTGTTTGAACGCAGATCCAATCCTGTCATGTACTTTATCATGGATATCAACAAATGTTAATCAGTTGAACAACAACAGTACAATGTTGACCTCCTGAAAATATGGGCTCTTTCCATGCAGGGCACAATTTCTGCAAAGCCATGACCTAGGGTAGCAGGACTGCCAGGGGAGGCAGATAGCCACCTATACATCAGTTTACTGACTGTTATCTGCTAGGCCAAATTGTCTGGGTCCTTATTGTTACTGCTACTGCATATCCCGCGCATGTATGTTGGTGTAATAATGTAACATTTACTTATCGTTGATCTACTCTGGATGTGTACTTCTAGAGTTGATCTTCTAGCAAACTAGGGTGAAGGATTGCTCTACTCCTTTAGCTGTTTGTTCTAGGTGTCCTGATGCATAAAGGACAAAAAAACTGCCTCTTTCAGTTTGTGTTACACAAACCTTTGCTTGGCTTGTGTGGACTTTGTACATGTAATACTAGGCCTGGCCAATCAATTAGGATAGGAGGTATGCAGCACAAGACATATGGCCGACGGAACCAGGAGCTTTGCTTCTATGGTGCCTTGCAAGCTCCCCAGGACTCTTTTATGTCTGCCGATCCTTTATACAGCCAGGTATAATTGGTTGCTTAACCTCATCAGACACATTCTTTGGTGGATGTGTTTGTGTGTTTTGCTGAGACTTTCCTAAAAAAAAAGCCTATTGCCTCCATTGGAGAGAAACTGTCAGCAAAAATATCTACTAGGTAGCTGCAGCCAGTCAATTCACAGGGAACTCTGTGCCACACTGCTCTGGGGGGAGCTAGCTCTGGGGCCCTCTAAGGGCTGCCTTAGCCCATAACAACAAGGCAACCCTCTCACTTTCCTAGCCCACCACATTTGAGTCAAGGGAGTAGGTTTGAAGTCAGCATGGGCATGGACTCTGGAAGAGGAGTTAACCTACAGAGCACAGTGCCAAAGGCTGGAGTAGCCTTTTTCAACCAGCATGCCCAGGCACCCTGGGATGCCTTGAGGTCTCTTCAGGGGTGCCTTGGCAAAATGTCTAATAAATTGTCCAAAAATTGTGTACAAGCCTGCCTTTTAGTAACACAAAGCTACAGATTTTTAGTGTTCATCATTACGACCTTCTAGCCACTGCCATCCCATCAACCAATGACATCATCTGTTGATAAGGAGGATGTTGGTCATCTGCAGAGCATCTTTGTTTGACCCTTCCCTACTCCTCTCCATCAGGGGCACATTGGCAGAGTTATGGAGAAAACCGAGGGAGAAGAGGAACATTGGAATACTAATCAATACTACTGTGCAAGAGTATTTGATTTGGAAGAATAAATCACCCGAAATGTTGGGTGTCCTACATGTGGCTGTTGACACATTATGTAAAACTATTTGAATAGATTTTTACATTTTAGAATGGGGTGCCTTGAGACTGTCCATAATTTTAGAGGATGCCTTGAGATTGTCCATAATTTAAGAGGGTGCCTTGAGACTGTCCATAATTTTAGAGGGTGCCTTGAGACTGTCCATAATTTTAGAGGGTGCCTTGAGATTGTCCGTAATTTTAGAGGGTGCCTTGAGACTCTCCATAATTTTAGAGGGTGCCTTGAGATTGTCCGTAATTTTAGAGGGTGCCTTGAGACTCTCCATAATTTTAGAGGGTGCCTTGAGATTGTCCGTAATTTTAGAGGGTGCCTTTAGATTGTCCGTAATTTTAGAGGGTGCCTTGAGATTTTCCGTAATTTTAGAGGGTGCCTTGAGACTCTCCATAATTTTAGAGGGTGCCTGGAGATTGTCCGTAATTTTAAAGGATGCCTTGAGATTGTCCGTAATTTTAGAGGGTGCCTTGAGATTGTCCGTAATTTTAGAGGGTGCCTTGAGATTGTCCGTAATTTTAAAGGATGCCTTGAGATTGTCCGTAATTTTAGAGAGTGCCTTGAGATTGTCCGTAATTTTAGAGGGTGCCTTGAGATTGTCCGTAATTTTAAAGGATGCCTTGAGATTGTCCGTAATTTTAGAGGGTGCCTTGAGATTGTCCGTAATTTTAAAGGATGCCTTGAGATTGTCCGTAATTTTAGAGGGTGCCTTGAGATTGTCCGTAATTTTAGAGGGTGCCCTGAGATTGTCCGTAATTTTAAAGGATGCCTTGACTGAAAGAAGGTTGAGAAACACTGTACTAGAGGTTTTTGCTCTGGTTTATTGGGATTAGTCTTTGATTGGCATGAGCTAGACTGTGTATTTACTCTCCATATAAAAAAAAACTATTTTATTACACATTATTTATTTTTCTTTACAGAAACCTATATAGTGCCATCAATTTAAGCAGCACTTTACATCTATTGCCCATTCACATCAGCCCCTGCCCTCAAGGAGTTTACAATCTAAGGTCCCTAACTCACATTTCATACATGCACATACTAGGGTCAATTTAGATAGAAGCCAATAACCTAACAGCATGTCTTTGGAGTGTGGGAATAAACCTGAGTACCCGGAGGAAACCCACGCAGGCACAGGGAGAACATGCAAACTCCAGGCAGGTGGTGCCATAGTTGGGATTCAAACCAGTGACTCTAGTGCTGCTAGGCAGAAGTGCTAACCACTGTGCCTACAGTTTGTGTTTTAAAGTATAACTAAAGGCAAAACTTTTTTTTAGTTTAGGATAGAGTGGAGAAGGATTAGAACACCTGTCAGTTTTTGTTGCTGTCTGTGACTCCGTCAGGGAGATTCACCCTGTCTGTTTGTCCTGTTTACCATCATCCTTGAAAGTGAAAAAAAAAAAGAAAATACCAAATTTTAGGTCGTCCCCAGAAAAGTAATAAAAGGGAAATATTCCAATGGGGACAGTTCTGGTGACCTGGGGGTTCCCAAGGAATTCCCTTAATTTTCAAAGAATTTCTTCTCACTTCCTGTTTGGCTATGGGACAGGAAGTGGAGTTCCTTTTCCAGGCTTAAATGCCAAGAGGTCATGTCCGTTCTGCATTAAGATTGCATCATTAGTAATTAAAAAGGACAAATACCCCCTTTAATGATAAAGGCCCTCACTGTGTGTCATGCAGCACATGCTCCTCTATGCAGATGCCCATATCAGTGTTTGTACATCCAATCCTTGGGCTCATTCTCCAGTGAAACAGGCTAAAGTCTAAGGGATACAAAATGCAGATATCCAGCAGCAGCACGGATGACCAGATCAGAATTTTAGACTTAAGGAAACTGGAACCAGACTTAGTATGATTAAAATAAAGTTCATTAAAACACAGAACACCCATACAACACCAACAGACCATAAACAAAAAAATGTAAAAAATAAACATGACAGTGAAGCAAAACCAAATCAACAACCTAACTATAATACATTATGTACAAATGGAAGAGGCTCACATAAAAAGGGCATGACCAGGACTGAGACCGGGAACAAGGGGAGTGTTAATAAATCTAAATTATGATTCGGCACTTATATTGATGGCAAGCTTGCAAAATATTTGGTTTTTATGATTAGTCATAATTAATATTAATATGTGTGAATGGTCTTTTGACAAATGGTAGTATTACAATTCTTCAATCATAGCTGAGACCAAAAGATATACAATTATAACTGAGACTGATAAATATGAATAAGTTAAGCTGAGACAGTATATATGGGTAAGTTAGCTGAGACAGCTAACCAGCTGAAGGCTGAGTATACTATATTTAGGCTGGTAGTTATGTCAAGGTTATTAGAAGTGACTTACTATTACATTATGTATTTCAATAGTATCTGTGTGTATTTAGTATACGTTTCTAACATTGATACATATATAGATTAGTGATTATACATTGATATGTTCTTAAGCTATATTATTCTTTAAATATATAGCTGAGGGTTACATACATATGTTCCTGTCCATCAAAGACATTATGTGTCCCTTCTATGCCATACAAAGTATTAAGATGACACATTCATGCTGCATAAAGGGGGCCATTAAGGACAGGGGACACTCTCACACTTACACGCTAACACGACACTCTTGCATACATACATGTCTAAGAAGTTGCAACAGGTGCAGGCTACAATATCGTCACGTCCGGCTTCTTCTTCAAAAAGACACGAGGACAGGCGTCCATGAAAGACAGAATCGCACATGGCAAGGACAGCCATGACAGATAATGGTGACTTTGTCTTTAAACGTTTGCTTGTTATTTTTACAGTAGTTTTATCTACATGGAACTGTTCATAATACGCTTTACATTGTTATTTTACACCATTGTGTGATAGAATAAATTCACACTTCACTTTTTATTTCAATGGCTCTTTCATTCATAATCGCCTCAAGACACTAGAAGAAGTATTATATGTGTCTAAAAATCCAACAGGGAGCAAAGATGGGATGCAGGATACAGGGTACTGGATACTGTATGCACGGTATGGGATGCAAAGTACAGGATACAAGATCAGGCGGAGAAGTGGCTCACCAGGAGAACATTGGGGCACAGACAATGGTTAAGGGAGGGATGAACTATCTTCCCAGTAGCCAGCATCAGTAAAGCCTAATTACTGGGATCTACCAACTAATGAGAGATACTGAACCTGCAGCCTCCAGCTCTGGGAACCACAGTGCCACCAGCAGGTGATTCAGGTCCTGACACATCAGTAGTAGTATGTAAGCAATCTTTGTAACTGTGGGATAGCAGCTAATGGATTTTGCATGATGATGGTAATGGCACTAAATAGTAATTAATAATTTCTGGTACATTTATCAAAATTGATAGATAGATAGATAATAGATAGATAGATAGATAGATAGATAGATAGATAGATAGATAGATAATAGATAGATAATAGATAGATAGATAGATAGATAGATAGATAGATAGATAGATAATAGATAGATAGATAGATAATAGATAGATAGATAGATAGATAATAGATAGATAGATAGATAGATAGATAGATAGATAGATAATAGATAGATAGATAGATAGATAATAGATAGATAGATAGATAGATAATAGATAGATAGATAGATAGATAGATAGATAGATAGATAGATAATTAGATAGATAGATAGATAGATAGATAATAGATAGATAGATAGATAGATAGATAGATAGATAATAGATAGATAGATAGATAGATAATAGATAGATAATTAGATAGATAGATAGATAGATAGATAATAGATAGATAGATAGATAGATAGATAGATAATAGATAGATAGATAGATAGATAATAGATAGATAATTAGATAGATAGATAGATAGATAGATAGATAAATAATAGATAGATAGATAGATAGATAGATAGATAGATAATAGATAGATAGATAGATAGATAGATAGATAATAGATAGATAGATAGATAATAGATAGATAGATAATAGATGATAGATAGATAGATACATTTAAGAGTCACCAGTAATGATACATAAATATTCAGTATATGAGTGTACTTTCATGTTGTGAATAGAGAAGAGATGGGCTTCATGCTATTTTTTACATTCTAATAAAGAATAATAAAAAAGTAATTCTCAAGTTGAGTTCTTTGCTTTTTTGATTTCGATATTTGTTCTCAAATATACAGTATACTGTATATACCGTGTAGAGTCTAGCAATATGGTTTTAATGTTTTTTTTAAACTCTACTGCTTATCTGTTTAACTGGCTGTATTCCCCTTAAGGCATTTTAAACCTACAAGCAAACATTCATTATATTGCAGCTTACCAATCCTTAGATGTAGTGGCTGCCTTCGTTTTCGTTTGCTTCCTCTCCTTTACTTTCACCTGGTGATATGGTCATTAAGTCTGTTGTTTCACAACAGAACAAGCTGTAGCAGTTATAGATTTAAGACAAACCATTTACCACTGACAGGGGTGCTGACAATGGTCAGAGTTTATTAATTTATGTAAAAGCTTTATCCCAAAAGAAGAAAAAAACTGTTGCTGTAACTGTTTAGAAAGTGTGAGCTGGCTTTTGGCTTCAATTTGTTAGTGTAACTAAATTTGCTAGTGCATCCAACATGCCTCTCCCCCAGGGGCGGACTGACAACTCATGGGGCCCCCGGGCAATAGGGGATCATGGGGCCCCTGTGTCCTTGCCCAAACTTAAAAAAGCCTATGAAAAAGGTACCAGGGGCATCTCATGGGGCCCCCTACTGATCCCGGGCCCTCGGGCAGTGCCTGAGTTTCCAAATGGTCAGTCCGCCCCTGCTCTCCGCTCAGATTAACAATGCTGCTGGCCAAAGGTGTTTCTGTTGTTCCTTTATCCAGAGTGTAAGCTCTCTGTGACAGGAAGGGTGTTACTGGTCAGATCACTAGGCGAAAATGAAGGGAAAAAAGTCTAAAAAAAACCAAATGCAGCCAGCACATCTAAGGATTAGTAATCTGTAATATGTTACATTTTTGGTTTGGGGTTTGATACCCCTTTTACTATCTTGCACCATCTCCCTGACAATATCCACAGTCTTAATGCGTATACTAAAGCTGTTTCCTGACTATACACTCTGCCTTCAAATATTCATGCCATTTGCTATGCTATAAATTCCTGTTTTTGAGGAGTTCAGAAAGAGATATAAAAAAATATAAAAAAAATATGGAAATTACACGATACAATCTGAAGTACCTATTAAGTGTAACATACAGTATGTTCGGCTAAATTATATGATTTTGTTAAAAAAAAAAGTAAAATAAAATATTCAGTCAATTGTAAAAAAATCTGGATATATTATTTAATTTTTTTCATTATTATTTGCAAGATTTATGTTTACTTTGACTCTTTCAATTAGAAACATTCTCTAAATTACCCTTAATGTTTATTACACAATAGTGCAGTATTGTACGACACTCGTGTTCTTTAATTATTTTCAGATTTTGCTTAAACTACAAGTTTTTTGTTCTTCTGCTATTACTTTGCTCATTTTAATTTCCTCGCCTGACTACTTGGAACATCAAAGACTATTTATGAGTTGTATTACATTACATTGCTTCTTCACAAACACAATGCTGAACAGTCTTTTTAGCAGAAATACTGTATATTTAGGAGGATCTGTTACTATTAAAATCATTAACTACAAACTAATTAATACCAACAATCAAAACATTTTATTTAACCAGTTACTTTGATGTGTTTTGGAGGTAACGCTGTAAGTTCTCTACTACAATCCCTATAATGCAGCATATACCCACATGGAAGAAAAATATATTTTAAATATATTTTTAAAATATTCTTCGCAAATATATTGACATATATTTGAAATGCAACAATTGTGGCTGTCTTCAATATATTTCAATATATATATATATATATATATATATATATACATATACTGTATGTTGAAATAAGTTTTTATTACAAAATATATGAAAAATATTTGTAAAAATACATTTTCATATATACTGTATGTCTTTAAAAATACATTTAATCTACATTTTTGGAATGCATTTACAAAGATATGAAAAAATATATGTTAAAATTACTTTTAATGTTTAAAAAAAATCTGAAGAATATATTTAAACAAAATATAAAAAATATATATATATATATAATATATAAAACATGCATTTCAATATGCAGTATATATATATATATATATATATATATATATATATATATATATATATACTGTATGTTGAAATAAGTTTTTATTACAAAATATATGAAAAATATTTTTTAAAATACATTTTCAAATATACTGTATGTCTTTAAAAATACATTTAATCTACATTTTTGGAATGCATTTACAAAGATATGTAAAAATATATGTTAAAGTGACTTTTAATGTTTCAAAAAAATTTGGAGAATATATTTAAAGAAATATATAAAAAAAATATATATATATAATATATATAAAACATGCATTTCAATATGCAGTATATATATATATATATTTTTATATATATATATATATATATATATATATACAGTGGGGATCGAAAGTTTGGGCACCCCAGCTAAAAATGTGTATTAATGTGCATAAAGAAGCCAAGGAAAGATGGAAAAATCTCCAAAAGGCATCAAATTACAGATTAGACATTCTTATAATATGTCAACAAAAGTTAGATTTTATTTCCATCATTTACACTTTCAAAATAACAGAAAACAAAAAAATGGGGTCTGCAAAAGTTTGGGCCCCCTGCAGAGTTAATATCTTGTATTGCCCCCTTTGGCAAGTATCACAGCTTGTAAACGCTTTTTGTAGCCAGCCAAGAGTCTTTCAATTCTTGTTTGAGGTATCTTTGCCCATTCTTCCTTACAAAAGTCTTCCAGTTCTTTGAGATTTCTGGGCTGTCTGTCACGCACGGCTCTTTTAAGGTCTATCCATAGATTTTCAATGATGTTGAGGTCAGGAGATTGTGAAGGCCATGGCAAAACCTTCAGTTTACGCCTCTTGATGTAATCCCCCGTGGATTTCGAGGTGGGTTTAGTACAACTGCTTAGAAGAGCCCATGGTGCTGATTGTTGGGGCAAGGTCAGATGAGTCGGGGCATTTAAAACCTTTGAGATTGACATCACCTGGTCTTCCCAGACGATGATTGAGAACAATCCATGACACTGGCAGGTCTCAGCTTGGCAAAGGGGGCAGTGCATGCTATAAATTCTGCAGGGTGCCCAAACTTTTGCAGACGCCATTTTTTTGTTTTCTGTTATTTTGAAAGTGTAAATGATGGAAATAAAATCTAACTTTTGTTGACATATTATAAGAATGTCTAATCTGTAAGTTGATGCCTTTTGGAGATTTTTCCATCTATCCTTGGCTTCTTTATGCACATTAATACAAATTTGTAACTGGGGTGCCTAAACTTTCGATCCCCACTGTATATATATATGTATTTTATATTTTGAAATATATTGAATACGGTCACAATTGTAGTATTTCAAATATATTTTTCTTGCGTGTGGGTAGAAGCAGGGGCGGACTGACAACTCATGGGGCCCCCAGGCAATAGGGGATCATGGGGCCCCTGTCTCCTTGCCCAAAATCAAAAAAGCCTATGAAAAAGGTACCAGGGACATCTCATGAGGCCCCTACTGACCCTGGGCCCTCGGGCAGTTTCCAAATGGTCAGTCTGCCCCTGCTCATATGTGTGCACATACCCACTACTCAGAAAGTCAGCAGCACTGATGCACTGGATCATTGCCATATGGTCTGTAATGGTTCCTCTACACCTGCTGCCTGTTCCTGCACCTTACCTTCTGCTGCTGATCTGATCTGATCTGCCTTTGACCATGTCTGAACTCTGCCTGCACTGATCTCTAACTTGTCTCTGAACTATATCTCTGCCTGCTACTTATGCCAATCTGCCTCATTGTTACTGACTCTGGCCTAGACTCTGACTACTCTTCTGTCTCCAGTTTGCACCTGACCTATCTACAAGTTACCATTCAGCTACCACCAGTTTGCCAATGCCTGCTCTCTGTCTGTCAGTAACTATTATAGCTTGTCATCTCTGCTGCTGGACAGTCACGGTCCAGCCTACATCTGGAAATGCACAGACAACTCTTCCGTATCTGTCTCCGCAAGAACCGTCAGGCACTCATGCCACTGTGCACTGTGGTGCCTCGTGTTACCTTACCAGGGGCTCGGAGCCTGAGGAATGAGAGATGCCTACCTCTATGTCAGGCTCCACCAAAGGAACGTGGCAGTCATCCAGAAATATGAACATAATTAGAAAAGTGACATTAACGGCTTCCCGACCACCCTATAGCAGAAATACTGCTACAGGGTGGTACGGGTGCGCAAAATCACATATATATACGTGATTTCGCATTCCCAGGTAGGGGGCACACACGAGGCACACGCGCGTGCCCTACTCGCGCCGCCGTTCGCGGGCGCGGTTGTCAAACACAGGGTCCCGGCCGGTGGTTACTCTCCGGCACCCAGTGATTGCAGAGCATCTCCAACAGGGAGGAGAACTGTTTGTAAACAAAGCAATTCACCTCCCTGTCAGCTCGTGAACACTGCTTTGGATGGCTGTGCACAGTGAAGCACACAGACACAGTATTTAGTAAAACAGCACACAGTTAACCCTTTGATCGCCCCTCATGTTAACCCATTCCTGCCCAGTGCTGTTAGTACAGTGTCAGTGATTTTTTTTTTTAGCACTGATCACTGTATTGGTGTCACTGGGGATGTCAGTGATACCAAGTCAGTTCCCCCCAGTGTCAGAATGCCCGCTGCAGTCTCGCTATAAGTTGCTAATTGCCGCCATTACTAATAAAAATTTAAAATAAAAAAATAAATCCCAGCATATATACCGCCATTTATAAATGCTATAACTTTCACGTAAACCAATTAATTTACACGTGTTGGGATTTTTTTTTAGCAAAGACATGTAGCAGAATACATTTTGGCCTCAATTTATGACGAAATTTGATTTTTCAAATTTTTTTTACTAGACATGTTTAATGGCAAAATGTCAAAAACAATGTTTTTTTCTCAAAATTGTCGGTCAATTTGTGGGGAAAAAAGGACGTAAATTTCATTTGGATTCAGCGTTTCATGACCGCGCAATTGTTAGTTGAAGTAACGTAGCGCCGTAACACAAAAAATGGCCTGGTCAGGAAGGGTAAATCCTCAGGAGGGCAAAGGAGTGTCTGTTGAAGTATAATAAACACTTTGGCTCATCTACCCAACACCTCTCCACCCTCATACCTGAATAGGGTTGGCTCAGTGACACCCACCAGACGGTTCACAAAAGCTGCTGCAATTGTCAACCGCAAGATCAATTTTCCATCAAAACCGCACAAATGCTAGTAGTGATCTTTGAGGACCACTGACTGTGTCTGAATTGGAGGTATGATGCAATACATTAGATTTTGGAACCAGACACCAGGGAAACTTTCCTAAGCACTATTCATTTATATTTCCATTTAACGTAACTAAAATAGGTAATAATTGCAACATTCCATACATTATTATTATTATACAGGATTTATATATTATTATTATTATACAGGATTTATGTAGCGCAGCACTTTACAAAATGAAGGTAGACATTCCAGTTACAATATAATTTGGTGCAAGAGGAATCAGAGGGCCCTGCTCATTAAAGCTTACAATTTTTGACATTTTTCTTTAGCTACAATTGAAGCACTCCATTACAATAGAAAAAAAATGTACGCTTATTTAAACATATCCATATAAATAACATGCAATCCAAAGGATTATGCAGGCCATAGACGGGTCGAAAATCGGCCGATTTTTCTTTAAAAAAACGAAAAATCGGTCGTTCAAGCGGCCAACGTTTTCAGCAACGGTAAGAAAAATCGGATTTTCATCCCGTCTACAGTTGCGGTTGCAACAATGTATTTGTATCCATTTGAGATACAGATGTTTTTATTCGGAAACAAATAGATACATTGTTGCAACCGCTATAAATGTCAAGGAACTGTCAAAGAAATAGCGGCGCTCTCTGCAGGGACACTTTTTGCTGGACTGGAATTCCTCTTCTTCTTCATCCTCTTCTTCTTCATCCTCTTCTTCTTCTTCCTCTTCTTCTTCTTCATCCTCTTCTTCTTCTTCATCCTCTTCATCCTCTTCTTCATCTTCTTCATCTTCTTCTTCATCCTCTTCTTCTTCATCTTCTCCTTCTTCTTCATCCTCTTCTTCTTCTTCATCCTCTTCTACTTCCTCTTCTTCTTCCTCTTCTTCTTCCTCTTCTTCTTCCTCTTCTTCATCCTCTTCTGCATCCTCTTCTTCTTCCTCTTCTCTTCTTCCTCTTCTTCTTCATCCTCTTCTTAATCTTCCTGTTCTTCTTCATCCTCTTCTTCTTCATCCTCTTCTTCTTCTTCATCATCCTCTTCTTCTTCTTCCTCTTCCTCTTCTTCTTCATCCTCTTCTTCTTCTTCATCCTCTTCTTCTTCATCCTCTTCTTCTTCTTCTTCTTCTACTTCTTCTTCTTCCTCTTCCTCTTCTTCTTCATCCTCTTCTTCTTCATCATCCTCTTCTTCCTCTTCTTCATCCTCTTCTTCTCCATCCTCTTCTTCTTCTTCATCCTCTTTTTCTCTTCCCCTTCTCCTTCTTCCTCTTCTTCATCCTCTTCCTCTTCTTCTTCTTCTTCATCCTCTTCTTCTTTTTTCTTCTTCTTTTTGTCTTCCTCTTGCAGGCCATGGCTCATGTGCAGATTTTTTTATCGGTAAAAGATCGGCCAATTTGCGCATCATTGCCGCGAAAATCGGCCGATTTTTTTTCCAACTTTACTGATAAAAAAAATCTGCCAAAATACCGAAAAACGGGCGAACATTTAGCCCACTAACGATCCGAAAATCAGCCGATTTTCGACCCATCTATGGCCTGCATTAGTCTCCTGTTTGTATTTGGCTATCAGTTCCTGCTCATTACTAGAGGTAAGCAGATCAATCAAAATTCATTCATTCAATCAAAATTCATTGCGCCTCCAATTTGCATGAATCAAATTAAAAACTGTATGGCAAATCAAACTAGTTTAAACCATTGCTCCCACATTTTCCAATTTTGCCTCAGCCAATAACAAGTTAAATGGTAGCCTGATCCTCTGAAAGTCATTATGTGCCAGAGCTACAAATGCATTATATTCCCGCTACCTGGCTGCTGCTGACAAAAAACTTTTTCCTGGGTTGAAGGGGATTCTACAAGTGACTAATGCCAAGTACACGTGATCAGGAAATCGGGCAAAAAATACCACTTTCAAAGAGATCGTACAACAATCTGAGTGTTAATACACAGCTTTGGAGAGTCGATTACAACAGTTCATGTGAAAATATCTGAAAGGACAAACACAAAAATGTTCTTGTACGATACCAGAATGTACAATTTTTGTTTAATCAGTACAGTATGCATCTGAAAAAAAAATCAGAAGACCAAGTCCACACATGTTCAGAAAGAAAGAATACGTTACAATACAATACCAATTTGCATGTTCTCCCTGTGCCTGCGTGAGTTTCCTCCAGGTACTCTGGTTTCCTTCCACATTTCAAAGACATTCTGGTAGGGTAATTGGATCCTCTCTAAATTGGCTCTGGTTTGTGTATGAATGTGAGTTAGGGACCTTGGATTGTATGCTCCTCAAGGGCAGGGACCAGGGGCGGACTGACCATTTTGAAACTCGGGCACTGCCCGAGGGCCCTGGGTCAGTAGGGGGCCCCATGAGATGCCCCTGGTACCTTTTTCATAGGGTTTTTTGAGTTTGTCCAAGGACACAGGGGCCCCATGATCCCCTATTGCCCGGGGGACCCATGAGTTGTCAGTCCGCCCCTGGCAGGGACTGATGTGAATGTGTAACAAATATGTAAAGCGCTGTGTAATTTGATGGCGCTATATAAGTACCTGTAGTAATAATATTACAACACATCACATCACTTCCAAAGCTGTATTCTGTCATTTTTATAAATTCAGTAACCTTCATTTTCGATATGAGACTAGCATGCAAAAAAAAAAAAAAAGGATGATTATTTGTCCAATATTCTCATCATATGTACAAGGCTTTAGGAAGCCTCGACATTTTACAACGCGGCATAAACAGCTGTGGTACAGAGCACTTGTTATCCATAAGTGAATTAGCTCAGTCCAATGTGCAGATTAGCTCACCTATCCATACTAATTTGCACTTCATACCAGGGGCGGACTGATCATCTGGAAAATCGGGCACCGCCTGAGGGCCCAGGGTCAGTAGGGGGCCCCATGAGATGACCAACAAAGAAATTTGTGAAAAGAGATTCACAGGAAAGCGGCTACATTATGGACAGAATGCGATACTCAGAAAAATGTCCAAAAATTATGCATTATTACACATTAATAATAGACAATCGGGCAATCGCCCTGGTTTACCATCACCTCAGTATGAGACAATACACACAGACCTAAAACCATTAAAATCACACCAAGACCGGTCTGGATATATATGTGCTGCAAAGGCTATGACATTGTTTTAAATGTGATAAATGACCAGCTGTTGTGCTAAGTAATTAGCCTTTTTCCCTTTGAGAATAGCTGCAGGTTAATAATTTGCATATGTGGGTGGGTTTTAACCCACTATAAATAGGAAGCTGAAAGGCAGGAATCTCATTGGTCCTGACGAAGCTGAGTGAGATACGCCCATCGGCGAAACGCGTTGACGTCATACGTCAGATACGTCACTTCCGGTCATGCGCATTTTTCTGAGTATCACATTCTGTCCATAATGTATCCGCTTTCCTGTGAATCTCTTTTCACAAATTTCTTTGTTGGTCTGCATATTTTTTGGCTACTGGATGGAAGCCATATATTGGGTGATACAGTAATTTATATATGAACCTCTAAACCTATTTTTTACTAACTGTGGCCCCATGAGATGCCCCTGGTACCTTTTTCATAGGCTTTTTTGAGTTTGGGCAGGGACACAGGGGCCCCATGATCCCCTATTGCCCGGGGGCCCCATGAGTTGTCAGTCCGCCCCTGCTTCATACTTTCACTTTACTTGCAGGAGTAATTTAGAGTAGATCTTGATCTAACCAATACTGCTTGCTTATGTGTAAACATTGTTCTTTTGAGTGTAGTAGGCAGAAAGCATAAAACCCCAATCCTCATATACAGTATCAACTTGCAAGGAAACAGACGTTATCTCGGATCAAAAGAATAAAAAAAAAGGTGTTTGCTAAAAATTATATAAAGGAGCTAAATATAACATATTGCCCTAAACTAGAGTTTTAGAGAGAAACAAAGAGTAATATTCAATTCACAAAAGCACATTTAGATATTATATATTAACATAGTTAAAGGATGTTCATCAAAAGTTCAGAAATGTTGTACACATTCTTTTCCCTTGGTTTGCAGAAAAATCCTGACATATTTGCTCAAATACTGCAGGCCATTGGATGGCCTGATATATTTTTTCCATCCTGAGTGGGGATTTCAACAGCTGTTCTATTATCTACTCATTTTCAAGTAACCTTTAGCTGCCACCTCCTGATCTGGCTGTTTTTGATTGATTGCAGTAAACATCTAATATCAATAGGCCACCTGCAGATAGTGCTGGCTCTGATTTGTATGAGGAAATAACAATCTGATATACAAAAAAACCCTATCCTTTATTATTAGGCAATAATCATTTTAATAATATCGTTTTAATTATACTGTATGCCATTTATTGTTATTTGAGGTTTATCAACACAACACAACACAAACACAACACAAACACAACACAACACAAACACAACACAACACAAACACAACACAACACAAACACAACACAACACAAACACAAACACAGATATCAACACAAATGATGTTGAGTGTTCGAGGGCAATCAAGAGTGCATGGATTTGTGACTGTCCTCTGCTGTCTATAAAAAGCTTCATTCTGCTCACTGGTGGGTACCCCAGTACGATTGTCTTTACCAGGGGTGGACTGACCATTTGGAAACTCGGGCACTGCCCAAGGGCCCAGGGTCAGTAGGGGGCCCCATGAGATGCCCCTGGTACCTTTTTCATAGGCTTTTTTGAGTTTGGGCAAGGACACAGGGGCCCCATGATCCCCTATTGCCCGGGGGCCCCATGAGTTGTCAGTCTGCCCCTGGTCTTTACAGACCTGTCTATTGGGGGCTCATATCCTGGGGGTCTCTGATGCCATTATGAGACTGATACATACTATATGTATTGCCACTTTATGGTCTATTGCCTTACATTGGAGGTCCAATTCTGTACCCTTGGCCTCCGTTTTATACAGAATTGATGCTGTAATGCTCATGGAGCGTATTCATTATACCCTACTGGATAAGATGCACTTATATGATAAAAAATGGGAGTCATGGAGATATTGTAGACATTTATTGCATGATTAACAACATTCCCAATGAAAGTCGACTGGCATATACTGTTGACAGATGTATCATACAGTCTACCTTATCATCTATGTATTTCATGTACTTGCAACCTACTCTTTTCTATATCTTCTCTTTCTTACATTAATATACTTTTCTATATTGTACCTTTCAAAAGTGCCTTGTTTTTGCTGTAAGTATCATTTGAAAATGTACTGTTGTTTTACAGTCTACTTTTGTACAATAAAACCGTTTGTAAACAAAAAAAAAGATTCATTCTGGTGTCATCTCAGCCAATTCCTACAGAGAGTATTCTTACACCTGGAAGGAATCTTGTTACAGAGGTCACACTCAAGATAGTCAATTATGATTAATTGTAAAAAAAAAGTGATTTTTTTTTCCCCCCATATCCTTGTACACAAGTTAGCCCTGTTTAGTATTTTAAGGAAATGGCCTACGTATGTTTTGGATTTTTATTCCAGCAAAATCAAATTACTGAGATTTTAAAAGATACTAATTGAAGTTACGCTACTACTTACCTTCTGTGTCAGTGTCAAGGAACGAGAAGATCACCACGACGCACGAATCTGCACATGCGTAGGATCCTGAGAAGACATACAGGAAGGCGGGCACTAGGACCCAGGCGCGCCTGTCACCAATGACGGCCAGGCAGGCACTAGGACCCAGGCGCACCTGTCGGCACAGGGGGCGGGCTATTTAAACCAGCTCTTGCAATGCTCACATTGCCGGTCTTATTCCTGTGTTCCTGTTCCTAGTACCTGAGATTGCCTTTGTTGCCGAACCTGCCTGACCCGGATTTTCGTGACTCTCTCCTGCCCTGATCCCTGGCTTGTCTGACCATTCTTCTGCTTTCTCCTATTTACCTGACCTCCTGTTGCTGAACCTGGCCTGTGACCCGTTTATCCTTTTGCCTGCTGATCTGTACCATCTGCCTCCGCTGTTACCGACCTGGCCTGTCTGACTACGTTACACACTACCTCTTCACATCTGGCTCTCACTTGTCTGGCTCTCACCTCTACCACAGCTGGTTGAACTCAGGGGTCGCGACCTGGTCTCAGGCTGCTTCAAATCCATCCCCACCATCAGGGGCTCTGGTGAAACAGCAGACTGAGGCTTAGACTCCGAGCCCTGAGGGATTCTGGCATGTGGGTCGCTAGAGGCTACCGCCAGTCGGTCCTTAACAGTCAGTTATACAGATATTTACAATCTGCAACATATTCACAAATGCACCTAATATCAATAGCACAAATTTAACAAATATGTTCAGCATCGTACAACACATCAATGGAAAAAAAGCAAAGAGCTCCGAGAGGAAATGCCAATGAAGAAAAAGCACAGAACCTCATCAAGGTACAACTCTGTGGTAGCAAGACTTTATGTTCTACACAGTTACTGCTTTGTAAACTAACTGGTATAATTGTCTTTCTGCACAATCTATTCTCTTAACCACTTCCTGTCCGGACACTTTTACCCCCTTCCTGACCAGGGCAATTTTCAGCTTCCAGCGCTATCACACTTTGATTGACAATTGCGCGGTCATGCAACACTGTACCCATATGAATTTTTTACCATTTGTTTGAGACAGATGAAGCTTTATTGTGGTGGTATTTATTCACCGCTAGGATTTTTATTTTTTTTGCTATGTAAATGAAATGTCCAAAAATTAAAAAAAAAAGTGTTTTTCTTATAAAATTTTGCAAATAAATAATCTTTCATCATAAATCTTGGCCAAAATGTATTCCGTTATATTTTTAGTAAATAAAAATAAGCCAAATTAGTTTATAACCAAAAATTATAATTTTTAAACATTTATTTTACATTTTTATTTAATTTTTTTTATTATTATTTATGTTTGTTTGTTTTCTTTTTTTTACATACTGTCACCCTAGCAGTACAGTGTCACCATGGTGACACTGTACTACTTGTGGGGGGTGATGAAGATTTTTTTTTTTACAGTGATTGCTTTTACATCCATATAGGATGTAAAAGCAATAATTTCTCTTTCTCTCTGTCTGCATTCTTGCAGCCATTGAGAAATACTGAGTGAGCTGTGATTGGTCACAGCTTGTCACATGGTACAAGGCTGTTGTGAATGGCCTTGTACCATGTGACCTCTGTGATCATTCACAGATTTCACACGTAGTAAGCAATGATGTCACAAGTGACATCTTGCTTACTACTTTGCATGTGATCACTGATTGGCCAATCAGTGATCACATGATCGGGACCTCGTACAGAGGTCCCGTCCGACGATCGGTGTTTCACTGTGTCCAGAGGACACAGCTGGCACCGGATCGCGGTGCTGCGCTTTCCCACGGAGCGCACACAGCTAGAAAAGGCGGGTGCCGTTTATGAACGGCAACCCGCCCCTGGAGTGCCACCACCCTGCCGTTTATGAACAGCAGGCGGACGACAAGTGGTTAAAGTGTATGTGTAGGTACGTGCTTTAACCACATGCGCACTGGCATGTCCCCTGGGGAATGCAGCACTTTGTTCCCATGACTGTTGTGTCCACAGCAGTTCTTTGGCTCCCAGTACCCAGCCTGTCTGATCTTCTGGGGATCATGTGATCGCTATGTGATCACATGAGCACAATGTCAACAAAGCTATTATGAATGAATTTCATTCCTGACAGCTGTGCTCCTAATTACAGCTTTTATGAATGTAAATCATTCATGACAGTGCAAAATATTGCTGTTACTGATCATCACTGTAACAGCAATCAAACTGTAAAAAAAAAATCCCTGGTAATTCCCCCAAAGTAGTACTCTGATGAAAGTATGCAAAAAAAAAAAGTGAAAAAAAAAGAAAAACATTGTTATAAAATATTTAAAAAATTTCATGAAAAATGATGTATTTATTTATTAACATAGAGTGCTGTCACCAGTCAGTATTCCTGATCAATGCCACACCAGTCATATGATGATGCAGTATAAAAAAAATTAAAATTAAGAAAAAAAATTATTTAATTTCTTAATTTCCAAAAACGACAACTTTAAAAAACTTGCCAACATTACCAATATACCCCAGACTGTCTACTTTCCAAAAAGGGGTAATTTGGGGGGTATTTGTACTGTCCTGGCATTTTAAGAGCCTCAAGAAATTAGATGAGATAATCTTATTGGGATTTTTACCAAAGACATGTAACAGAATACATTTTGGCCTACATTGATGAAGACAATTGATTTTTTTGGATATGTTTTATAGCAGCAAGTAGAAAAGATTGCATTTTTTTCCAAAATTTTTTGTATTTTTTCATTTATATAGATAAAAGTAAAAAACCCAGCGGCGATCAAATACCACCTAAAAAAAGCTCTATGTGCCTGTAAAGGCAGGCGTCCCAATACTTCTGGTAATATAGTGTATTTCTTGTATTACCAAAGTAGAAAATTAACAAAAGACAGGATTCATATCAATCAGCTTTAGACATAACCTCAAAGCCATTTTTGCACCGTGGTTATTGTTGCCAGTGTAGAGGGATAAGGGATTTTGCTGCATTTAAAAGGTGAGATGTGAAAGAGTGCTTTTATTTGCCCATTGGTTCACTTGTACTTGTACCCATGGGTTGTTAGGGACAGTGGTGCCTTGAATGACTTCTATCAAATGTAGGATGTCAGATCAAAAGGGGCTTATGGTGTACTTTCTCACCATATGTGGGTGTGAATGGCAGCAGCCCCACATCCCCTCCAACAAGTTTTGGATACCTCACACTTGTATGAAGAAAATATTGTATGAAGGAGAGCAGGCACGTGGTGCCACCATGAAAGAAGCTTGAACTTGAGTTGTGAATACTTATTCCTCACTGGTAAATCACTAAAAGGTTTAATGCCATTGATGCCATTGATATATGCTGGGGGAGGATAGAAATATCTAGAGTGACCTTGCAGAGGGGGTTCTCCCCTTCAGGCTTTGAGTGGAGGTGAGATTGAGCTGGAGGTCTACTGACTGCTGAGTGTGGAGGGTGTTCCTGAGTCTAGACATGAGGCAACAGAGAATGCCCTGTGCCTTAGGACCCAAATGACTTTTTTGCTGCCCTGTTGAAGGACTCATCCAAAGGAAGCTGAGCAGGAAGACGGCTGCTTGAATAGAGCAAATTAGGAGGAGGATTCTGAGCTGAGGAGTATCTTGGAGAGCTGGGAAGAAATTCTCACCAAATGCATACTTTACTAGAACTTAAGTCTGACATTATGTTTTTGCCTGTTTTTTGATATCCTTTGCCGCCCCCACTTTCCTGGAGCTATTAGGCTAAATACATCCTTTAAGTGTTGCAAATTTACTGACAGACATTTTTTTTTTTTGCCTCACAACATGTCAAGGATTTTCCTATGAGAAATGCTAGCCTACCAAGCAGCCTGGGGGTTCTCCTCATCTGCCCGGGGCAATGGAGTGCTAGATATCTGCAGCCAAAGCCTCTATTTTGGTTTTAGATAGAGTGGGGATGGATTAGAACCTCTGTCAAGATTTGAGATATTTCATCTCACTAGTTTGGCTGACAATGATTTTGCTAGACAGAAAGTGAGGGTAAACCTAGAATTCCTGTCAATGTTTAGTTGCTGTCTGTGTTCATATTGCAGACTCTCCTTCACTTCCTGTATGGTCTTTATAATAGGGAGTTAGGGGACAGCTCTTTAATGGATTCCTGGATAGCATTAATACCCAACCAGAATTCTAACTCTTCCCCACTTAATAACTAAACAAAAAGTATTGGTTGGACACATGGCTGCCAATTTTCCTTCATTGTTGATCCATTGGCTTTAGTATTTTTGAGTCACTAACCAGTAAAATGTGTGAAGATCAGTTATAACGTCACTTGACTGCATAACAGGTCAGTGTTAAAGACAAAGGCGGTGAGGCCACTAGCATTTTTAGAAAGACCTGCCTAGAAATTTCTCTCAGTACAAATTTCTTTGAAAGGGATTTCCTTACATAACAGTTTTGTATCAGTCTCTAATTTTGCAAAACATATTGAAAATTACACTAAATGCTGAAAAATGTATGTACAGTATATTATGGAAAACTTGGTGAAAATCTGCTTTTAAACTTACTTTCAGCAGGAAGGAAGTTTTCATTTCAGAGAGTGCTTTAATGTGAAAAAACAATTCCAAATACTGTTGCTAAGCTGACTCTATTGTGATGGTAATGACATGTTGCATGGGAAGTGGTGGTTTTACTTACATGAAGAGAGAAGGAGCTTTGTTATGATTGATATAGCATATGAAGGTCAAACCACATAATCACTAACTTACTCATTGGCCAACTGAGTAGAGTTGGGTTACTCAAGTTTCTAAACGTTCCTATACATTCGTAGCAAGTGGCAGTATTTCACAAATTAAATATGTTTCCTCCTGAGGGCTTCCTCTACCCGTAAATTTACTTTCTTCTTGTTTGTAATAGATTTCGGTAATCTCCTGCTGAGTCCACATTGAAAGTATGGATTGCAGTCCTAAACAGGCCACCCATGGTATCATCCAAGTGGAAATTGAAAGCAAAGGTTGCATTTTCACATCCAGCTTGCCAAATCATTCAAAATATAAGGACAGATGTTTAAACATAACAAAAAAAAAATTTAAATTTTAAAACATTTTTTCACTTAGTAAATTTTATGTTTTATTTGTATTGTTTATTTAGTTAAAGTGTAACTAAAATCAAGCCAGAAACTTTTTTCTATCGTTTTAGATTGAGTGGGGAAAGATTAGAACCCCTGATAACTTTTTGCTGCCATGTGGGGCTCTGTTAGTGAGATTCACTTCATGTCCTACTGATAAGGGTTCCACCAGACAGGAAATAAGGGAAAATCTTGACAAGTAAGACAGAAATAAAAAACTTACAGGGATTCTAGTCTTACCCTCCCCTCCCCTACTAAAATAAAAGCATTTTTATTTTTATCTGTATTGCTGTTTGAGAGTTCTGTTCTCCAACAGGAGTTCTAATGCTTCCCCATACTTTCCAGTTTTTTCTGGACAAACATCAAATTAAAGCAGTTGTTGAAAACAGGGTGGATAAAAATCAATGATTTTTTTTAAAAAATCAAAAAAAATCGGATTTTTTTTATTTAAATCGGATTTTTTTTACTTCAATTGGATTTTTTTGAATAAAATGCTTTTAGAGGAAAATATATTACCATCCAAAGGTTATTCCATCATGAAATAAAGATTGGTTTTTTAATTATGTAGAATAAGGCTGTATATGTTTAATATTTTTGGTAAATAAATCCCATGAATCCATTCACAATGTCGCTCTCCAGAGGTTTCTGTAGGATTATTGGGCAGTTTCTCTGCCTACAAGATATTATCACAGATGATTGGTTTACTTTTGCAGTTCTCAAAACTGAATGTGACTCAGCGGAGATCACAGGACTCTTCTTCATAGCAAAAATGTTATAACATGAACAGAGGTAAGAAAAAGACCTTCATCCTAACTTCTACAAACCTATGAATACAGAATCAGCCCCTTCACTGCTAAGTTTCAAGAAGTTCAGTGAATAGAATAGAAACAATATTTTTCTGATTGTTTGGAGTGGAATAGATCTGCACAAGAAGAAAGTGTGAGGAGGAAGGGGCTGACAGTGCGAGGAGGGAGGGGCCGACAGTGCGAGGAGGGAGGGGCCGACAGTGCGAGGAGGGAGGGGCCGACAGTGCGAGGAGGGAGGGGCTGACAGTGTGAGGAGGGAGGGGCTGACAGTGTGAGGAGGGAGGGGCTGACAGTGTGAGGAGGGAGGGGCTGACAGTGTGAGGAGGGAGGGGCCGACATTCTAAGTTTCTTAAAATATATATATTTTGTTTAGCCAAATTAGTTAAGAAACATGGATGTTTGTTTTACCTCCCTGGCGGTCTGATTATTTCCGATTTTTTGTGCTGAAAGCGGTACATTTTTTTGCATGGAAATATGTAGGTTTTTTATTGTAGGCTGTAATATTTAGGAATAACTCACTGAAATCTGTCCGAACAAGAGTCTAGTAAACATCCCGGGTAGGATAAAACTTGAAACACAAAATCATAAATAATAATATAATAATAATACATTTAATTCAATAATATAATCAAACCAAAAACACTGAAATGTGAAATATAGCGCCAAGTTCGCACATTGCTGAGCAAAGTCGCAGAATCGTTTTCAGTGTCTGATGAGGAATTTCCCCCACGAATCATTATCACTCAATTCTGCAAGTGGTTCTGATTTACTATCGCCGACAGCGCCCGTACGTCCCAACGTCACAGGGACCGGAACACAGGAGCCGGATGCCGGCATCTGCCGGAGGAGATGGCCGGGGACGCTGCAGGGGACACATCGTGGGAGCGAAGGACAAGGTAAGTGCTGTAGGGAATCCCTGAGCAACGCCGCATGGTAAGCCCGAGTGTAGCTCGGGGGGGGTTACCGCTTTTGGTACAGAAACTTTACCCCGAGCTACACTCGGGAATACCGCCAGGGGGGTTAAGCAAATAACATATGCTGTAATCTTATTGTTTCAGTTGAATAAATCTATTTAAATTGTTATTATTAAGGTAATGATTATTTTTCTCCTTCCTAAGTACAACAGAAAAGTTGTCCAAATATGAATGATTAACCTATTAAACTGGGGATAAAAAAACTAATATGAAAAGTTGTTATTCTAAAAATCTTCATCTACTTGCATATTAAAGTTATACCAGCAAGAATTAGTCTTTATGTAGAAAACTAGGATTTACATCAAGCCTGACTGACTAGTGATTTAAATCGTGATTTAAATTGTGATTTAAATCAGTTTGATTTAAATCAAATCCACCCTGGTTGAAAATAAGAAGATAATCAAAGATTAAAAAAGACCGCTATTACATATAAGTAATTTTTTTTGTAAAATTGCAAGCATAAGTATTTATATATATGGGCGTATCTGAAATAGGTATCTATTAAAGTCCTAAGAAAAGGGATATGCAGACAACTCTTGGCTACAGCATAAAAGAGGTAAAAATACAACCTTTTGTAAATACCCCCAAAACAACAATCTTTGAATTCCTAAAAGGCAACTTGTGCTTTAAGGACAAGACAAATATGTAGGCTGCCATGGCGGTCCTGAAAATGTTTGTCTTTTTACCTTGCTGTCATGCTGAGGGATTTCATATCAAGGATACTTATTTTTTCTGCATACTTGCTATGAAAAATCCAGACACAGACAGGCAACTAGTTTTTTTTCAGAAGAAGGACAGTGGTTACAGTCTTGAAATTCCTTGTATGATAGATACAATGCAAGCAGCTAATTTCACCTTTTTTTTGTAGCCTTGTCTATCTTCTCACAAGAGATGTTTCTGGGACCAGGAGTGTTAAACAGTGATTGGTGGAAAAAGTAGCTGACATCTATAACTTTCCCAACATTCACTGTCTGGGTGCCCTGCTGGCACCCTCCCAGTTGACATCCTTTATTTGAAAAATCAGAAGAGCCAGCTGATAATTGTCAGCCAAACAGCTCCTGCATCCAAGAAGTGGGAGATGCATTCATCAACGCTGTTTAGAACAGATGGAGGAATCTGTTAGAATTCTTTTGTTCAGCCCACAGGCTAAATAAAAAAAAATCTATGTGTGAATGGCCAGCTTAAAAAATCAACTGAAACCTGAGTCTTTCTTGTAATATTTGAGGATCTGTGAATAGGAACGACCAGGGGCGGATTGACAACTCATGGGGCCCCCGGGCAATAGGAGATCATGGGGCCCCTGTGTCCTTGCCCACACTCAAAAAAAGCCTATAAAAGGTACCAGGGGAATTTCATTGGGCACCCTACTGACCCCGGGCCCTCGGGCAGTGCCTGAGTGCTCGAATGGTCAGTCCGCCCCTGGGAACGACGCCACATTAAAAGCAGAAAGATCAGTTAGGGGTAGCTTGTTTTAAAGCTCTTTTAAGGGCCTGTTGACACTGGAAAGCATTCGCATTAGCAGTCCTGCACATTCTACATTTGACAGCTATTCATTTCAATGGGCTGTCAAGCACACCAGAAAGAGTAAAAAGTAGTGCAAGCGCTACTTTTTCAGATCTTGCTGCACCAAACCGTATGTGATTTGATGGTTACAATCGTGCTACCTTTGCCAGATGTGTTTGAGGTGCCAGCAACAATTAATTGGCACCCCGCATGTCTCTCAAGGGCAGAAAATTCACATGCTATGTGGGAAATTTGCATGGAACATGCCTGTCGGGGATCGCCGCCGCGATGGGCTCGGCGCAGGCGCAGTGCACCGCCCTGTGTTGGAATGCGGGCACTGGGACCTGGCCGACCGCGGCGAGTGAGTTCGCGCATGCGCAGTAGGGACCGGGGGGGGCGTGCGTGGCACCAATGACAGCGCAGGGCGGGATATTTAAATGGCCCTGAGCTGTCATTCAGTGCCTTCTGGTCTTCCCTGTATCCTGCGAACCTGTGCCTTGTAAGTTATTGACCCGGATTGTACTTGACCTGCTGATTTCTCCTGCCCAGACCCTTGCTTTGCCTGACCTCTCTCCTGAATGCCCCCCCCCCCATTGGATCTGACCTGCTGCTGCTGACCTGGCGTGTGACCCGGCTATTCTCTGCCCGCTGCCTTGTACCGTACCGTCCTCTCTGTTACCGACTCAGCCTGTCTGACTTCGCACTTGCTCAGCCATCCATCCTCTCCAGTGGGGTCTTCAGACCTCCTCATACCAGGCTCTCTCCTGTGGGAGCCCTCGGCGCATACCACTACCACTGACGGGTATACCCAGTAGCCACGACCTGGTCTTGGGGGGCTCCAAGTCCATCCCCACCATCAGGGGCCCTGGTGAACAAGCACCCCGGGACTTAAATTCTGTGCACTGGGGACGCCTATTCAGTGGAGTGGTAGTGGTGTCGCCGGGCGGTCCCTTACAATGCCTTTCCTGCTCCATGTTCCAGTGTGAACAAGCCCTGACTGCTTGCTTATAATATGCAAATAGTTTAATGCCCACAGTGTGGACACACGTGCACTTTAATATGCACTTTAATATGCAGTCTGCTTACCTAAACCTATGTAGACCATCTAATTGCATCTCTAACATTGAATTGTGCTTAGACTGTAAGAGATTACCAAGCTTTTTAATCAGCTGTTTTAGGTCTTAATAGTGATACCAATGGCAAATATTCCATTTATTGAATAAATGTGTATATGGTTATGTGGTTAACACAATTAATGTAGTTCTGTTTTTAACATTAAACCAAATAAGTGAAATGATGACTTATAGTGCAAGTTGAATCAATTTGCTGCAAATTTTACTTTGTTCTCTCTGGAGACAACTAAAAGTTTATGACATAGTCACATACAGCTGTCTGGGACCATAGTCATTCAGCTTTCAATAATGTCACAAAGGACACAAATATAACAGCTACATTTTAAAATAGGAAAGATAAAGTGGTTACAAAGCATAAATGTATTCTGTGGATTATCTTTATTTTAGCATAAGGTTAACATTATATTCTATATCATATCAATAGGACAGTATACTCCTTACAACAGACAGCATGTACAAATATATAGTATGTTAGAACATATACTTTTTACTAAGAAATATGATATATTAAGTGATGCCCCAGAAGTGTTCTTTAATACCTAGGTGATATCTTTATAATCTATTTTGCAGAACTTTGACAGGTGATAATTTGATTTTTTTCAGCTTTATTTCATTATTATTATTATTATAACACAGGATTTATATAGTGGCAACATTTTGCACAGTGCTTTATATATATAAAGTGTCAGGACTGGTGAAACAGGGTCCTTTAGTAGAAGGTGATGAAAGAAAGAGCGCACAAACCTTGCGCATTACCTCAATAAATAGTGACTAATTTTATTATTAAGGAAATATACTCACAAAGTGATGGTATAACAGGCATAAGTAACCATAATCCAAACAGGGTTACAGATAAATCCAAAAGGAAGGGGGGGAATGAAGGCTAACGTGTTTCGAAGGGCGCTCCCTTCTTCATCAGAGCTGGGTTGAGCAGATAGAGACTTCAGTATGGCAGAGTTCCCATGGCAAGGAGATATTCAGCCACTGAGTGTCAGTATTACAGCAGTTCAGTCTGTTTAGACAGGTCTAAACAGGCTGAACTGCTGTAATACTGACAGCCCAGCTCTGATGAAGAAGGGAGCACCCTTCGAAACGCGTTAGCCTTCATTCCCCCCCCCTTTTGGATTTACCTGTAACCCTGTTTGGATTATGGTTACTTATGCCTGTTATATCATCACTTTGTGAGTATATTTCCTTAATAATAAAATTAGTCACTATTTATTGAGGTAATGCGCAAGGTTCGTGCGCTCTTTTTTTTCTTCTTCTACAGTTTTATTAAGCTTCCCCAGTTTCATGATAGAGCTGCACAACCTCTGATCACCAGCGGATGAACACACAGCACGCTGCTTGTTACTAACGCCCGGTTGATCTGAGTCTTTGAGCGCAGGAGATAATGGATCTTTGGTGACTCCTTTGGTAGAAGGACAAGATTTCAATAAAGATGCCTAAATATTGGATTTGGTCTATCAGTGTTCATTCTTCTTAAAAACAGCAATGCAAGCAATTAAAGCCAAATGTCTGCTAAACATTTCTAACCCTTTCCCACTATTCTTACAGGAATAAATATATTTTTGGCCCGGAGAAGGTGTTTAAAGTGAAGCTAACCTAGAGAAGTGAAGATTTTCTGTTTGTAGGGAACAGCTAGAAATGATAACTGTGCCTAAGCAAAAAAAAAAGATTTATCTTTTACCTGGACTTCCTCCAGCTAAATAGCAGATCGCTTATTAGTCTGTGAGAGTGCCTAGACACTATTGTACCTACAGAGCCATAGCTGTATATCTCCTATGTGAGCTCTAAGGTACTGCCACCGCCAGGGGCGGACTGACAACTCATGGGCCGCCGGGCAATAGGGGATCATGGGGCCCCTGTGTCCTTGCCCGAACTTAAAAAAGCCTATGAAAAATGTACCAGGGGCATCTCATGGGGCCCCCTACTGACTCCGGGCCCTCGGGCAGTGCCCGAGTTTCCAAATGGTCACCACTATCCAGTGCAGAACACATTACATTACATCGAGTTTATATAGCGCCAAAGGGTTTGCTCAGCGCTGTACAATAGAGGGGGGGACAATACATGAAACAGTACGACAATAACAAACAGCACACGAGGGGTTAGAGGGCCCTACCCTTTCGAGCTTACAATCTAGGAGGGAGGGGGTGGTGGTACAGGAGGAAGTGTCTGTGGGGAATGGAGTGGTGGGAGGAATGAAGGAGAACGGCTGTTAGGTGAGGGTGGGGTAGGCTTCCCTGAAGAGATGGGTTTTGAGGGAGCGCCTGAAGGTGAGGAGGGAAGGCGACAGTCTGATGGATTCGGGCAGTGAGTTCCAGAGGATGGGGGAGGACCTGGAAAAGTCTTGCAGTCGTGCGTGGGAGGAGGAGACCAGGGAGCAAGATAGAAGGAGGTCTTGTGAGGAGCAAAGGGTACGGGTAGGGTGGTACCTGGGAATCAGGTCGGTGAGGTAGTTAGGGGCAGTGTTGTGAATGGCTTTGTAGGTCAGGGTTAGAAGTTTGAATTTGATGCGTTGGGCAACCGGGAGCCAGTGGAGGGATAGGCAGAGGGGGGTGGCAGAGGTGGAGCGGTTGGTGAGGTGGATGAGTCTAGCCGCTGAGTTCAGGATGGTTTGGAGCGGGGAGAGCCTGCGCTGGGGTAGGCCAGTGAGAAGGGACTTGCAGTAGTCCAGGCGTGAGATGATGAGGGAGTGTACGAGTAGTTTAGTGGTGTCTGGGGTAAGGAGGTGCGTATCTTGGCAATGTTGTGGAGGTGGAGCCTGCATGTGTTTGTAAGTGATTTGACATGAGATTGGAAGGAGAGGTTTGAGTCAAGAATGATGCCAAGGACGTTGGCTTGCGGGGCGGGATTGATGGTGGTGTTGGTAGTAAACGGTAAGTCAATAATGAAGAAAATCAGTTGAAGAAACCACATACAAATCTGATGATTAGTCCTTTGCTCTCTTTGTTTGCCTTTATTTGGGCAAAATTTCCAGAGTTCAGTTTTTCAGTTGATACCAGTGAGGGTGCAACTAGACCAAGTGGGTTGATGAATGTTGTAGCAGGGAATAGAGGCAAAAATGTGCAGACACAAATATGACGGGCGCCCTGCAAAGTTCCGTAGAGTTGTTATGACATTTATACATGAAAAAAAACTTTATCAAAAGGAATAAACTTTTTTTTCGGAGCTCTTCTGAATTTACTACAATGCTATGCTTGATAAGCAAAGGAATATTAGAAATAGAAACTTAAATAGCTTCAACAGACTTATATTTTATATATTCCCCAAAAGGAACAAGTCTTTCCTTTCTTTGAAAGGGAGTAGCTGGATATCATGCAAAATCATTTGCTGTAATCAACTGCCTTACTTCCATGTATAAACTTGCATTATCACATTTGTTGGAGTCTTACTTGTTTCCAGACACAATATTGTGATACTGTTTCTGTTAATGCAATATCACTAGTATGTTCTAATGGTCTAGATCTCATGGTGCGCAGAAGTGTTCTATTTTCACAGCTGTAAAGATTTGTGTTAATTAGTAGCATATGGGCCTCTGGGAAAGATACCTTTTGCATCTGGTGATCCTTAGAGACCTGAGAATGAATGCTTAATGGCTTTCAAACCTCATATTGTAATTATCATTTCCATTTCACACTTTTCTAATTCCATTGGTAATATCTTAGTAAGTCAGCCAATGTCAGCTGTATGAAAGACATAACACATTCCAAACCGGTGCAGAATCCTATCCTGCCCCCTGAATGTACAATAGAAACCCAGGTGATCGTCTAGGATGTTAATTCCTCTTTTCTAGCCACTGATCTTTTAAAAAGGGGTTGGCAAATACAGCTACTTGTAAGACCGTTTGTAAAATAAAGAACCCAGTGATTTGGGAATTACACCTGAGTACTGTTTTTTTCAATAAACATATACATTGTTACCAAATGTGCTTACCCCTTAGGAGCCACTGATGTTTGGATTCCACCTGTTCCTGGTGGTAGCAACCTTCTAGGCAGTACCATACTCACTAATATAAAGGCTTAAAGAATAGGGATGTGCTGAGTGTTTGGTGCAAACATACGTTTGGATGGAACACTTGCTCTTCAGATGTTTGTCCAACTGCTGAACATTTAGGCCATTGAATGTGAATGAACTTGGCAGCTTTCGGTTGTCAATGGTTTTCTAAGGAAGTAGCAGGTGCTTGCTCCTACCTCATCCTTAGCAACCACTGACGTCGCCCACCCATTTCGATGATCAGAGATGGGGAAGTGATATCATTGCCTAAATAAGGCCACATGGCTATATTTGGGAAGCAACATAGTCCAAATACTGTATAGCTATAACCATATTTAAGCAACAATGTCACACCTATTCTCATTTCTTCCCTTATATTGATGTTGAGAGCTCGGTTAGCTGCCATTCGTTGAGTGGCGTCATCAGGTTTTTTCTTAGCATGATTCCTCATGATTGGCATGGATGTACATTGTGGAACTTTTTTTATAATGGACTTGTCAAAAACGGTCTCTGTGTTTTTATGTACACTTTACATTTTTTTGTAAATGGGGAGTGATATTTGAGTGAGCTCTTATTGTTAAAGGGGACTATTGATTCTAATAAGCCTCCCACCTGCAGATACCCCCAACCACTAGGTCAGGTGGTGGAAGAGGCCCTTGTCCTCCTCAACATGAGGACAAAGTGCTTTGCCATAGGGGTCCCCATTTTTTGTTTCTTTGGGGTCTCCTTTAAAATTTACATCAAACCTATAACGCCTTGAAAATGGAAAGGAACCTTTGTTTGGTTTGGGGTTCCCAATTAACAACTATACTAGCAGACAAAACTGAAAAAATACAGGCACTTGAATAAAACAATACAAAACAGAATTCCTTACAACCTAGATGCTGCTACAAATATAGTAGCAGCGCTTAAATGTGCAATGGTTAACTATAAAATGCAAATAACCTGTATAAAATATATGTGCAAATCTGTTAATAAACATTTTCTAAACATAATGGCCTCTGTGTGAATATATATATATATACACAGTGGGGCAAAAAAGTATTTAGTCGCCACCAATTGTGCAAGTTCTCCCACTTACAGAGATGAGAGAGGCCTGTAATTGGCATCATAGGTAGACCTCAACTATGAGAGACAAAATGAGAAAACAAATCCAGACAATCACATTGGCTGATTTGGAAAGAATTTATTTGCAAATTATGGTGGAAAATAAGTATTTGGTCAATATGAAAAGTTCATGTCAATACTTTGTTATATATCCTTTGTTGGCAATGACAGAGGTCAGACGTTTCCTGTAAGTCTTCACAAGGTTGGCACACACTGTTGCTAGTATGTTGGCCCATCCTCCATGCAGATCTCCTCCTCCATGCAGATCTCCTCTAGAGCAGTGATGTTTTGGGGCTGTCACTGGGCAACACGGACTTTCAACTCCCTCCAAAGGTTTTCTATCGGGTTAAGATCTGGAGACTGGCTAGGCCACTCCAGGACCTTGAAATGCTTCTTACGAAGCCACTCCTTTGTTGCCCGGGCGGTATGTTTGGGATCATTGTCATGTTGGAAGACCCAGCCACGTTTCATCTTCAATGCCCTTGCTGATGGAAGGAGGTTTGCACTCAAAATCTCATGATACATGGCCCCATTCATTCTGTCCTGTACATGGATCAGTCGTCCTGGTCCCTTTGCGGAGAAACAACCCCAAAGCATGATGTTGCCACCCCCATGCTTCACAGTAGGTATGGTGTTCTTTGGATGCAACTCAGCATTCTCTCTCCTCCAAACACGACGAGTTGCGTTTCTACCAAACAGTTCTATTTTGGTTTCATCTGACCATATGACATTCTTCCAACCCTCTTCTGGATCATCCATATGCTCTCTAGCAAACTTCAGACGGGCCCGGACATGTACTGGCTTAAGCAGGGGGACACGTCTGGCACTGCAGGATCTGAGTCCCTGGCGGTGTAGTGTGTTACTGATGGTAGCCTTTGTTACGTTGGTCCCAGCTCTCTGCAGGTCATTCACTAGGTCCCCCCCGTGTGGTCCTGGGATTTTTGCTCACCGTTCTTGTGATCATTTTGACCCCACGGGGTGAGATCTTGCGTGGAGCCCCAGATCGAGGGAGATTATCAGTGGTCTTGTATGTCTTCCATTTTCTAATTATTGCTCCCACAGTTGATTTGTTCACACCAAGTTACTTGCCTATTGCAGATTCAGTCTTCCCAGCCTGGTGCAGGTCTACAGTTTTGTTTCTGGTGTCCTTCGACAGCTCTTTGGTCTTCACCATAGTGGAGTTTGGAGTGTGACTGTTTGAGGTTTGTGGACAGGTGTCTTTTATACTGATAACAAGTTCAAACAGGTGCCATTGATACAGGTAATGAGTGCAGGACAGAGGAGCCTCTTAAAGAAGAAGGTACAGGTCTGTGAGAGCCAGAAATCTTGCTTGTTTGTAGGTGACCAAATACTTATTTTCCACCATAATTTGCAAATAAATTCTTTCCAGATCAGCCAATGTGATTGTCTGGATTTGTTTTCTCATTTTGTCTCTCATAGTTGAGGTCTCCCTATGATGCCAATTACAGGCCTCTCTCATCTTTGTAAGTGGGAGAACTTGCACAATTGGTGGCTGACTAAATACTTTTTCGCCCCACTGTATATATATATATATATAGTATATCCCTGTGAATAATCCATAAAAAACAGTTTCTGTGATTAAAATGTGACATACAGTAGATACACAGTATTACAAATCAATTGAGGCAATTAATTAAATATCCATACAGTATGTCCATACTAAAAGTCCATATGTCAACAGTTCCCGTGAATAAAGTGCAAAAAGCCTGTTCCCCAACAAAACTCACATTTCTATGGTGCTGGTCGTTAGTGCTAAAGTGCCTCCACCCCACTGAAATGGATCACTCACCAGAACAACATGACCTCTTAGCGCTAAAAAGGTCAATAAGTATTTTTTGTGAGAAAAACTTCTTGGATCACTAACTTGCTTTCCCAGGATAAAAACTCTCCACATATTAATTTCCATTTAACAGAATGCTCATCTTTCAACCTTCCTCTTGGCTCCGCCATATTACAATAGAAACACCGACCAAAAAGGAACATCATCACATAAAACCATTTAAATAAAACCCCAAAAATAAAGAAGAACAGATTGCTCACTCACAAAGAAAGTGCTTCAATCCTGGCACCCAGAATAGCCTGCTTAAGCCTCTATAAAGTGCGCCGCCACTCCTCCATATTGCTCACCCAGGAGCCAGCCTGAGTTCCACCTCAACAGGAAATGATGCCACATACAGTGGCTCTGCCCCAAAGTGTTTTGTGTTTTCCAGATGTCTTCAGAAAGCACTTCCAGGTGCCAGACACAAGTGACATTAACAAATAAAAAAAATACAGATACAGTTTAAATTGCCAAAAAATGATATTTCATTGCTGTCTTCTTTAAAAAATAATAAACCAGCACAGAGGCCTTTCCATTGGTCCAATATGTATAGTATATACATTGTTTTATGGGCTTGACCTAACTTCCTGTACTCCATATTTGGTGCCATCCCTATACTGTTTTTGCTTTTGCTCTCCAAAATACATAGTAGATCCTTAAGGGGAGTGTCTGTGTACTGTGTTTTTTTTTTAAGCCAGCAGGAAATTGTAAAGAAACCTGGGGTCTTCTGGGGTGTCCCGGGGTCTCCTGGGGTGTCCCAGGGTCTACTGGGGTGTCCAGAAAAGTCACTGGATAGAAAGGACAGGTGACCTTTTGTGGTCTCTGAGGTTGCTGCAGTCCAGAACACAACAGTAACTCCAGATGAAACCCCAGATGTCCTTGACAGATACAGTTGCAAGAAAAAGTATGTGAACCCCTTGGGATTACATGGAGTTTTGCATGAATTGGGCATAAAATGTGCTCTGAACGTCATCTAAGTCACAACAATAGAAGAACACAGTCTGCTGAACATAATACTACACAAACATTAGATGTTGCCATGGTTTAATTGCACATAACATGTAAACATTCACAGTACAGGGAGGAAAAAGTATGTGAGGCCCTAGCTTAATGACTTCTCCCAGAGCTAATTGGAGCCAGGAGTGAGCCAACCTTGACTCCAATCAGTGTGATGATATTGGATGTGTTGCTGACACCTGTTTTGGGTTTACTGGTATCAAGAAGCACTGTCTGATGTGAACCATGCCTCGCAGAAAACAGCTCTCAGAAGACCTACGATCAAGAATTGTTGACTTGCATGAAGCTGGAAAGGGTTACAAAAGTATCTCCAAAAGCTTTGATGTTCATGTGTCCACGGTAAGACAGACTGTCTACAAATGGAGAAAGTTTAGCACTGTTGCTACTCTCCCTAGGCGTGGTCGTCCTGTAAAAATGACTGCAAGAGCACAGTGCAGAATGCTGCATGAGGTAAAGAAGAATCCCAGAGTGTCAGCTAAAGACCTACAGAAATCTCTGGCACATGCTAACATTTTTGTTGACACATCTACAATAAGGAAAACATTAAACAAGAATGGAGTACATGGGAGGACACCACGGAGGAAGCCATTGCTGTCCAAAAAGAAGATTGCAGCACGTTTGAAGTTTGCAAAAGAGCACCTGGAGGTTCCACAGCACTACTGGCAAAATATACTGTGGACAGATGAAACCAAGATTGAGTTGTTTGGGAAGAACACACAACACTATGTGTGGAGAAAAAAAGGCACAGCACACCAACATCAAAACCTCATACCCACTGTGAAACATGGCGGAGGGAGCATCATGGTTTGGGGCTGCTTTGCTGCCTCAGGGCCTGGACGGATTGTTATCATTGATGGGAAAATGAAATCCAGAGTTTATCAAGACATTTTGCAGGAAAACGTACGACCATCTGTCCGCCAACTGAAGCTCCGCAGAGGATGGGTGATGCAACAGGACAATGACCCAAAGCATACAAGTAATTCAACAAAACAATGGCTGCAACAGCACAGAATACGTCTTCTGGAGTGGCCCAGTCAGAGTCCTGACCTCAACCCGATTGAAATGCTGTGGCATGACCTTAAGAGAGCGATTCACACCAGACATCCCAAGAATATTGCTACACTGAAACAGTTTTGTGAAGAGGAGTGGTCCAAAATGACTCCAGATCGTTGTGCAGGTCTGATCTGCAACTACAGGAAACGTTTGGTTGAGGTTATTGCTGCCAAAGGAGGGTCAACCAGTTATTAAGTCCAAAGGTTCACATACTTTTTCCTCCCTGCACTGTGAATGTTTACATGTTATGTGCAATTAAACCATGGCAACATCTAATGTTTGTGTAGTATTATGTTCAGCAGACTGTGTTCTTCTATTGTTGTGACTTAGCTGACGTTCAGAGCACATTTTATGCCCAATTCATGCAAAACTCCACGTAATCCCAAGGGGTTCACATACTTTTTCTTGCAACTGTAGCAACATAGCACAGCTCCAGGATTTTTGCACAATATTAGAAGTGTTGACCAGGACAGCTCTATTCCTCCGATTCTCCAGGGCAGGTTTCCACAGTTCTCTCTTTCTCTGCCCCTGCAGCACTGCACTTCTGGGACTTGTAGTCCTGCTCAGTTACCTGTGTGCTTTGTCTATGTAGTAAATGGCAGGGGCGGACTGACAACTCATGGGGCCCCCGGGCAATAGGGGATCATGGGGCCCCTGTGTCATTTCCCAAACTCAAAAAAGCCTATGAAAAAGGTACCAGGGGCATCTCCTGGGGCCCCCTACTGACCCCGGGACCTCAGGCAGTGCCCAAGTTTCCAAATGGTCAGTCCGCCCCTGGTAAATGGTGTTCATTATAACAATGACATTCCCTTTGTCTGCTGGCATTGTGATAACCTCCTTGTTCTCTTTCAGTGAACTGGTGACAACACAACTGTGCTCTAACATTCACCATGGCCACAGCACTGGTGTCCCCACTTGAGCAGCAGGATTTTGTTGTTTTCTTTTAACCTCCCTGGCGGTATTCCCGAGTGTAGTTCGGGGTAACATTTCAGTACCAAAAGCGGTAACCCCGAGCTACACTCGGGAATACCATGCGGCGCTGCTCCGGCATGTGTTCTTCACTTACCTTACCCTGCGCTCCCACGATGTGTCCCCTGCAGCGTCCCCGGCCATCTCCTCCGGCCATCTCCTCCGGCCGATGCCGGCATCCGGCTTCTGTGTCCTGTCCCTGTGACGTCGGGACGTACGGGCGCCGCCGGCGGCGGGAAATTTAAAAATTTTAAAAAATTTCATTTTTTTTTTTTTTCATTTTACACAGTAAAACATTGCTGTTTCAAACCATTTCACATACATTTTGTCCCGAGTGCTTTGTCCGGCGCCCTGCCTGCATTTTTACTGTTCTTTCTGCCTGGAAACTGAGAAATGTCCATGGCGTCCAAAAAGTGTCCCTTTAGGTCAAAAGCGGTTTTAGACCGGCTAGAGAACAGCGATAGTAAATCAGAACCACTTGCAGAATTGAGTGATAATGATTCGTGGGGGAAATTCGTCATCAGAAACTGAAAACGATTTTGCGACTTTGCTCAGCAATGTGCGAACTTGGCGCTCTATTTCACATTTCAGTGTTTTTGGTTTGATTATATTATTGAATTAAATTTTTTATTATTTTTATATTATTTTTATGATTATTTATTAAATTATAATTTATGATTTTGTGTTTCAAATTTTATCATACCCGGGATGTTTACTAGACTCTTGTTCGGACAGATTTCAGTGAGTTTTTCCTAAAAATTACAGCCTACAATAAAAAAAATACATATTTCCTTGCAAAAAAATGGTACCGCTTTCAGCACCAAAAATCTGAAATAATCATACCGCCAGGGAGGTTAATGTAACACTTTTAAGTGGAAATCACTTTGTTTTATTGCTTCAGCGCCAGATTTACATATTGAATCTTTAAAGTGAACTTATTACACTTTGTTTAATTTACTGTTTAGCACCAGCATTTTGTTTGGAGATACATATGTGTCCTTATGCACCAAGTTTATGTCTATGCAATTGAAGTGACACTCGATTTTATTTAATTTAGCAATTTGTTTGCACAGCATATTTGCACAGTTTCAGCAGAGGGTAGCACAGCCTTTTCTCTTCTCTGTTTATTTTATATGGTGTTATCTTACCCCATATTTACAAAGGCAGCAACTCATCTATTTTAGATTTCACACCTTTGCGCAGGTAACCTCACCAGTATCTTGGCAATAAATGGTATCACATAAACTCCAAACGTTCTGCATTAATCAATGGCTAACATGATACAACACCACTGATCCAACAATGTGAAACTAAAGAATCAGGACAAATATTTTTCTTTGAGCAGCAGTAAAATATTTTTAAAATAAGATGGTGAATCCAAGTCACAGAAATCTAAAATAGTATTTCCAGAACCAACATTTTGGGTTTAAAACTTTCACTTAGTTTCTGCTTGCTCATCATCTCTTAAAATAGTTATGTGATGTATTTTGAACTCTACCAGTCATTTCCACTTCTACAGAACTTTGAAACCAGTGCAAATATTTGGAGAATAAAAAAAACTTGTTTGGCAAAAGATCTTGAATATGGTCCAATACAAAGTATACAGAAATAAAAAAAAGCAAGTAAAATGTATCAACGGAAGTAATGGTAAATAATAAAATTTTTGCATTAAAAATCAAAATCTTTTGTTTCCCAACCTTTATTTTATTTACTTAGTTACACAGTTGATACTTTCTCTGTGGAGCTTTAATAAATTTTATCCATATGTAGGACTAACAGGCAATCTAAGCTGCAAAAAAATCTGGCCACTGTAATAGGTGACATATACCAGTGCCAAAAATGTTTTTAACCCCTTTCTTCCGCTGCCTCCTGGCTCTTTAAGTGGATCTAAATGCCAGGGGGCAGAAACGGGCATTCTGATCATGTGACTACTGCGATTGGCAGTCACAGAGTTCACATGATCGGAAAGCTCCCAATTGCAAGTATGCATCATGAGCTCTCCAGTACTTGTTTATTACTGTGCTGGGAGTATACAGGGAGTGTTCTTTAACCACTTGCCCTCCTGAGGATTTACCCCCCTTAATGACCACGCCTCTTTTTGCTACTTGGTGCTGCACTAATTCAACTGATAATTGCGCGGTCATGCAATGCTGCACCCAAACGAAATTTACGTCCTTTTTTTCACACAAATAAAGCTTTCTTTTGGTGGTATTTGATCACCTGTGCGCTTTTTATTTTTCACGCTATAAACAAAAAAAGACCAAAAATTTTGAAGAAAAACAATATTTTTTTTTCAGCTATAAAAAATATATAGTAAACTCAAAGTTGGTTATAAATTTAGGCCAAAATGTATTCTGCTCCATGTTTTTGGTAAAAAAAATCCCAATAAGTGTATATTGATAGCTTTGTGTGAAGTTATAGCGTCTACAAACTATGGGATAGATACTGCAATTTACACCATTTTTTTTGCTATACAGCGCTGCGCTAGTTTAACGGACAATTGCGCGGTCATGCAAAACGGTACACAAATGAAATTTACCTCCTTTTTTTTCCCACAAATTGAGCTTTCTTTCGGTGGTATTTGATCACCTGTGCGTTTTTTAATTTTTGCGCTATACAAAAAAAAATACTGACAATTTTGAGGAAAAAAAACAATATTTTGGACTTTTTGCTATAAAATATGTCCAGTAAAAAAACATTTAAAAATCAAATTTAGTCATAAATTTCTGCCAAAATGCATTCTGCGACATGTCTTTGCTAAAAAAAAACCAATACGTGTAAATTAATTGGTTTACGTGAAAGTTATAGCGTTTACAAATGGCGGGAAATATACTGGGATTTTTAAATTTTTTTTATACCAATAATGGCGGCGATCAGTGACTTATGGCGGCAATCAGCGACTTATGGCGGGACTGCGGTGGACATTCTGACACTGGGGGGGGAACTGACTTGTGGTCACTGACATCCCCAGTGACACCAATACAGTGATCAGTGCAAAAAAAACCCACTGACACTGTACTAATGGCACTGGGGAGGAAGGGGTTAAGTTTATTATTCAGTGAAAGGGTTAACTGTGTGAGGGGAGTGTTTTACTAGGGGGCGTGTACTGCAGGGAACACCACTGATCGGGACAGATAAACTCTTCTGTCCCGATCAGCGTGTCAGGAGCTGTCAGGGAACTGACAGAAAGCACAGCTACTGCAACCTTGCTCTCTGTCACTGATTGCCGCTAATCGCCAGGACATAGCCGGTAACGACCGGATGTGACCCGGCGACTAACATCCGCGGCCGTGATCGGTGGGACAGGTAGGGCGGTGACGCCCTACCTGTTTTGAAAACACATGTTTTAATACGTGGTTTTGCCCAGCCGTGCCACCCTGCCGCTGTATTTCTACAGTGGCTGGGCGGCATGTGGTTAAGCAAAGTAAAGTGTTTAGATAGGACTGCATATATGCAGACGCTTTGTGATAAAGTCCACCCACCGAGAGGCCTCATATATGTGCCAGGTAATCAGGAAGTGGTATATAATACCATACAGAGGAAATAGGTCCTGTTGGCCTGGAAATAAGTAAGAGGATAACGACTGCTATATGCTGAATTGGTGCAAGTGTACCATTTATTTTCAATGGTGTGTACAGGAGAATGTCTTCCAAAGATTATAAAATGTCTGAGATCCATGCTCCTCAGTGTTGTGAACATTGTGGTATTGGGTAGCAGTTGTATCAAAGCTTGGACCTCAGAATATTCAGTCATAGGTGCACGTACAGCACTGTCATATTCTGGAGGTCTGCTTGGGGGATATACTGACTTTCAAAGAAAAAACTGGTCACCTACCCAGGTCTATAACTGGCTTTTTAAACAGTGAACATGGAAGGCGTCACAAAGTAAAAAATAGGACTATCCAGTTCAACTTGCCAGCCTACCCCAGTCTAATAATGGTGATTGTCGGCAAGGAACATGGATAGGTATAACTTATCAAAAGAGGGGGCTAAGAAAACCAGTTCAAACTGCCAGCCAGTTAGCCAACTATCAAAAAACAAATTAACCCATCTAAGACTTTGATTTTGCATTGGTGACACTGGAGGCATTTTCTAAAGTCACTATAGGCAGTGGAGAGAACATAGGAGGCATTGGAGACATTTTTGAGGCAACTGGAGGCAGTTGAGAGAACATAGGAAGCATTGGAGAGGACATTGGATGGTCCATTTGAGGCATTGCTGAGGACAATGCAGGCATTAATGAGGGCATTGGGTGGTGATACTCACTAAAAGTAGGGGCCTTGTTTGATGTTGAAGGCTGTGGAATGTAGAGCTGGGGTGGTCTGCTGGGGGGGGGATTGATAGGAAGTGGGCAGTGGGGGGGGGGGGGCAATCACTGAGGGAACTGGGGAGGGAATAGGTTGTGGGATTAGGGAACTTAGTTTTCATAAATGCTAGACACATTGTCGAAACTAGAAGGGTAAGGGTTTGTGGGGGGGGGAGGGAGATTAATGTGGTAATATAGCTTGATTCCTCTATGCATGAGGAAGGCTGTTTTGGAAAGCTGAATGAGTGTATTTACTCCTGCACAGCCATCCTCATCTCAAAATATTGCTCAAGTAGTACCTCTTTTAGAAGTGGTACCAAACTCAAAGCACATAGTGTGTGGGGGCAGCGCTGCCTGAGACTATATTGAGCAGCTGTTCATTGCTGTCATCCTCAACCTGTGGAACTCTTTTGTTCCATTCTTTTTGGACAGTTGATGAAATGCTGCAGGCCAATGCTTCCCCCTCTACGTTAGCTACTCCAGGAACAGTCCCCTCCTTCTCCTTCTCTCAACTTGATTGTGTGCTGTAATTAACATGTTTGTCATGTAATTAACTGAGTAATTAGGGTGCAATTGCATGTGTTGGATACACGGTAAGGTGAGAGGGAAGTGAGGATGAGGGGGAGGGGGTAAAGGGAGGGAGGGAGGGAGTGGTTTGAGAAAATCAAGGTAACCACCACAAGGTAACCACTACTCAAACACTGGTTTGATAAAATCAAGATAACATGCAAATACATAGGGCTTTGTTCGAGGGGCTGCAGATCCACTCTTGCCTACATGCTCTTTTCTCAGGAACTTTTTGTTAGTGTCATGTAGCCTCCCCCACCCTGTATATATAGCTTCTAATAGGAAAACATAAAGTACACCAATAATTAGTATTCTCTTTCCTTTCAGGTACCTAGCTACAGGTAATTCATTTGCAAGTCTTCAATATGAGTTCAAGCTGGGAAAATCCACTGTGAGAACAACTGTCAATGAAACCTGTGGAGCCATCTGGGAACTTTTGAAGGATGTGGTGATGAAGTCGCCAACTAAGGAGTAATGGGCCAATATAGCAGAAGTTTTTGGGGAAAGCTGCAACTTGCCAAACTGTGTGGGTGCAGTTGACGGCAAACATACACAAATAATCAGCCCAGTTGCTAGTGGCTCCACCTGTTTGTTATCTGACAACACATTGACCAGAGTTTGGACTGACAGTATGAGCTTAGGACAGCATACACAAACTTCCCTCCGGACAATACACTATGATCAATGAAGTTTGCTGGCTGGGGTCTGTGACATATAGCTTGCGTGCAGAAGCAAGAAATATACTCACATTTGTCTTTAAGATCATTGGGTGTGAGGTTGTCCCAGTCTCCAGCCATCCTAGGTTCTTTTTTGAAGAATCCTTATACTGGGGGCAGGGGCGGACTGACAACTCATGGGGCCCCCGGGCAATGGGGGATCAATTTATTCTACTACATTACTTTGAGTGCTTCTCTACAGTTTCCACTGCAAAAGATCAATATAAATAAACAGTTCTGCGTATACTTGGTGCCTGCACCTCTGAACTCCAGTATGGTCACTAAAACTGGTTCCCCTGAAATCATTTGCGAAAATTACATGTCCTGAAGTGTCCATCTTCTGAGTCCTCCACAGATCTCACCGGTTCCTTCCTCTGATCACATGTCACCACTCACTCCTGAAGTGTCATGAGGTCAGAAGGAGGGCCCAGTGCAGGGGCGGACAGACAACTCATGGGGCCCCCAGGCAATAGGGGATCATGGGGCCCCTGTGTCCTTGCCCACACTCAAAGCACACCCAAAAAAGCCTATAAAAAGGTAACAGGGGCATTTCATGGGGCCCCCTACTGACCCCTGGGCCCGAGTGCTCGAATGGTCAGTCCGCCCCTGACTGGGGGTCCTGCAAGTCCCAGAGGTCTCTGATGCACAAACCGTATAAGCTCTTCATATTCCACCCTGCATCTTCCTGCATCTGCCAGTTATGTTGGGAGCAGAAAGCCACATATGAACACATGGACCAGGTACAGGAAGTGAGGAGGAGAGGAGGAGCAAGAGGAGGGAAATATGTAAAAAAAAAAGCTGGATTTGCAGAAATGTGAACACAGGATTGCCTGTTCTAATGAACTCTATGGGGCTGAATTCACATTGCATTGGACCAAGCTCGCACAGCTGATGTGAACGGTCTTCATTGAAAACAATATTATTCCAAATGACATACGAATCTGTGAAATTGCACTGGATCAAAAGTTCATCAGTGTTCTCATCAGTGTGTATCTTAATTTAAAACAATCTCAAAATTAAACAACATAAATAACAAATAAAAACATATTTATTTGTAAAGAGAAGAATATTCATTTTAGAATTTTTTACATTAAGCCTGCAATAGGAGAAAGTACCTTTCACAAATGCTATTAAATACATGGTATGCGTTCGTTTAGAAAAGAAATAAATATAGTACTCATCTTTATCTTTCTCAGATGTGAGATGTTAAGAGCACTACTAAAAAGAAGGGAAATTGTAAAAGATTCTGTAAAAATGCAGACTAAACATATAAACAGCCTGTCACTTCAGCACGATAAGTCTTGTGGAAGGGCTAGCTGATGCTGAAGCAGTTATTTTTCTTTTCTTTCTTACATCTCTTTTACAGCTAGATCTTTAGATAAGAGGGTCAATACTCCCCTTGAAAGTGAAAAGTGAAATTGAGACAAATAAATACAGTCAAATGGCAGTATGAGTATTGGATTTACTTAGTTCTCACGGAGAGAAAGGGACACAGGAGGAACCCACTTGAAAAGCTAGAAAATGCTTGACATTCATCCACGGCTTCAGTTTGTACTACAAGCTTGAACTGAGACTTGACATGGGAGTTCAGTTGCCAGCGAAGGTGGTAAACTATCAGAGATGGATATGCTTACAGCACAGATAAAGCCAATAAATGGATTATAAGAACATATCCCTTCAAGCCAACTGAATGTATAAATAAGTAAAGTGATTTGGAAGAAAGCAGTCTTTTTTTTTTATATTTTTTTCAAGAGCAAATAAAAATGTAAATAGCACACACAATGGTCCAGGATACTCTAAAGTACTTTTAGGAATAATTGCCCTTTTTGGGTGTAGCTCTGTGCTTCTGCTATAGGGCAGCTTTCTCGCTGCCGTATAGCAGAAAAACTGCTACAGGGTGGCAGGGGGGTGCAAAATCATATATATATGATTTTGCATTTCCAGGTAGGGGGCATTTACGAGCCGAGCATGCGCCCTACCCGTGCCGCCATTGGCGGCCTCACCTGTCCCAGTAAAACACAACACAGCACACAGTTAACCCTTTGATCACCCCAGATGTTAACCCCTTCCTTACTAGTGTATTTAGTACAGTGTCAGTGCTTTTTATTAGCACCCCCATTAGATCAGAGTTCCCTTATATAAGCCACCCCCCTTAGAGACCAATGTTTGGTCTCTAAGGGGTGTGGGGGTGCTGATATAAGGGCACTCTAAACTAGTGAGAGAGTCTCTAAGGGGGAGTGCTGATATAAGGGGACTATAATCAAATGGGGGGTCACTGGGAATGTCAGTGGCAGTTAGTCAGTTCCCCCCAGTGCTAGAATGCCTGCCGCAGTCCCACTATAAGCAGCTCATCGCCGACATTATTAGTATAGAAATAAATACAAATCCCAGTATACAGTGGGGATGGAACGTTTGGGCACCCCAGCTAAAAATTTGTATTAATGTGGATAAAGAAGCCAAGGAAAGATGGAAAAATCTCCAAAAGGCATCAAATTACAGATTAGACATTCTTATAATATGTCAACAAAAGTTAGATTTTATTTCCATCATTTACACTTTCAAAATAACAGAAAAAAAAAATGGCGTCTGCAAAAGTTTGGGCACCCTGCAGAGTTAATATCTTGTACTGCCCCCTTTGGCAAGTATCACAGCTTGTACACGCTTTTTGTAGCCAGCCAAGAGTCTTTCAATTCTTCTTTGAGGTATCTTTGCCCATTCTTCCTTACAAAAGTCTTCCAGTTCTTTGAGATTTCTGGGCTGTCTGTCACGCACTGCTCTTTTAAGGTCTATCCATAGATTTTCAATGATGTTGAGGTCAGGAGATTGTGAAGGCCATGGCAAAACCTTCAGTTTACGCCTCTTGATGTAATCCCCCGTGGATTTCGAGGTGTGTTTAGGATCATTATCCATTTGTAGAAGCCATCCTCTCTTTAACTTCAGCTTTTTCACAGACGGCATCAAGTTACCATCCAAAATTTGCAGAAATTTTATTGAATCCATTTTTCCTTCTACTCGTGAGATGTTCCCTGTGCCACTGGCTGCAACACAACCCCAAAGCATGATTGATCCAACCCCATGCTTCACAGTTGGACAGAGGTTCTTTTCATTAAATTCTGTGCCCCTTCTCCAAAGTTCAATTTTAACCTCATCAGTCCACAGAACTTGTTTCCAAAATGCATCAGGCTTGTCTATATGTTCATTTGCAAAGTTCAAACGATGATTTTTGTGGTGAGGATGTAGAAGGTTTTCTTCTGATGACTCTTCCATGAAGACCATATTTGTACAAGTATCTCTTTATAGTGGAATAGTGTACCACAACTCCAGTGTCTGCCAGATCTTTCTGGAGGGATCGTGCAGTCAAACGTGGGTTTTGAATTGTTTTTCTCACAATCCTGCGAGCTGTTCTGTCTGATATTTTTCTTGGTCTTCCAGATCTTGCTCTAACTTCCACTGTTCCTGATGACTGCCATTTCTTAATTACATTCCGAACAGAGGATATTGACATCTGAAAACGCTTTGCTATCTTCTTATAGCCTTCTCCAGCTTTGTGAGCGTCAACTATTTTCAGTTTCAGTTTTCTAGACAACTGCTTAGAAGAACCCATGGTGCTGATTGTTGGGGCAAGGTCAGATGAGTCTGGGCATTTAAAACCTTTGAGATTGACATCACCTGGTCTTCCCAGACGATGATTGAGAACAATCCATGACACTGGCAGGTCTCAGCTTGGCAAAGGGGGCAGTGCATGCTATAAATTCTGCAGGGTATCTAAACTTTTGCAGACGCCATTTTTTTGTTTTCTGTTATTTTGAAAGTGTAAATGATGGAAATAAAATCTAACTTTTGTTGACATATTATAAGAATGTCTAATCTGTAAGTTGATGCCTTTTGGAGATTTTTCCATGTTTCCTTGGCTTCTTTATGCACATTAATACAAATTTTTAGCTGGGGTGCCCAAACTTTCCATCCCCACTGTATATACCTCCATTTGCAGACGCTATAACTTTCACTTAAACCAATTAATTTACACGCATTGGGATTTTTTTTTAGCAAAGACATGTAGTAGAATACATTTTGGCCTAAATTCATGAAGAAATTAGATTTTTTTTACTGGATATATTTTATAGCAAAGAGTAAAAAATATTGTTTTTTTTTCAAAATTGTCAATTTTTTTTTGTTTGTAGGGCAAAAAAATAAAAACGCACAGGTGATCAAATACCACTAAAACAAAAATCCATTTGTGGGGAAAAAAAGACGTAGATTTCATTTGGGTGCAGCATTGCATGACCACGCAATTGTCAGTTAAAGTATTCTAGTAGAATAAATTTTGGCCTAAATTCATGAAGAAATTTGTTTTTTTAATTTTTTTACTGGATATATTTTATAGCAAAGAATCAAAATATTGTTTTTTTTTCAAAATTGCTACAGGGTGGCAGGAGTGTGCAAAATCATGTCTATATACAGTATGTGATTTTGCATTCCCAGGAAGGGGGCGCGCACAAGCCGAGCACGCGCCCTACCAGCGCCGCCACTGGCAGCCTCACCTGTCGATCACCGGGTCCCAGTAAAACACAACACAGCACACAGTTAACCCTTTGATCGCCCCAGATGTTAACCCCTTCCTTACCAGTGTCATTAGAACAGTGTCAGTGCTTTTTATTAGCACTGATTTCCAGGGGCGGACTGACCATTTGGAAACTCGGGCACTGCCCGAGGGCCCGGGGTCAGTAGGGGGCCCCATGAGATGCCCCTGGTACCTTTTTCATAGGCTTTTTTGAGTTTGGGCAAGGACACAGGGGCCCCATGATCCCCTATTGCCCGGAGGCCCCATGAGTTGTCAGTCCACCCCTGCTGATTACTATATTGGTGTCACTGTGGATGTCAGTGACAGTTAGTCAGTTCTCCCCCAGTGTCAAAATGCCCACTGCAGTCCCACAGTCCCGCTATAAGTCACTGATCGCCGCCATTGCTAATGTAACAAAAAATAATTCCAGTATCTATACCACCATTTAAAAACGTTATAACTTTCACGTAAACCAAATAATTTAAACGAAATTTGATTTTTACATTTTTTTTTAACTGGCAAAATTGTTGGACTTTTTTTTTATAGTGCAAAAAATAAAAAATGCACAGGAGATCAAATACCACCAAAAGAAAGCTTGATTTGTGGGAAAAAAGACATACATTTGATTTGGGTGCAGCATTGCATGACCGTGCAATTGTCAGTTAAAGTAACGCAGCGCAGTGTTACAAAATATGGCCTGGTCAGGAAGGGGGGTAAATCCTCTGGAGGGCAAGTGGTTAAAGAATGCAACCACAGGGCACATAAATGTTAGAATCCTGAATCTCTTATAACATAGTTATTATTATTATTATTATTATTATTATTATACAGTATTTATAAAGCGCCAATAGTTGGCTCAGCGCTGTACATTACAAAGGGGGACAGAACATGTGACAGAACAATACCAATACAATGCAAAACATGAGGGGATCGAGGGCCCTGCTCTTTCGAGCTTACAATCTAGGAGGGAGGGGATGGTGGCACAGGAGGAGATAGCTGTGGGGGATGGAGTGGTAGGAAGAGTGGAGGAGGTCGGCAAGTTAGCAGGGGGTGGGGTAGGCTTCCCTGAAGAGATGGGTTTTCAGGGTGCGCCTAAAGGAGAGGAGAGTAGGTGATAATCTGATGGGTTGGGGCAGGGAGTTCCAGAGGATGGGTGACACCCTGGAGAAGTCCTGGAGGCGGGCATGGGAGGAGGAGACCAGGGAACTAGAGAGAAGGAGGTCTTGTGAGGAGCGGAGTGTGCGTGTTGGGCGGTACTTGGATATTAGGTCAGTGATGTAGTTCGGGGCAGTATGGTGGACAGCTTTGTACGTCAGTGTTAGGATTTTGAATTTGATCCATTGTGCAATCGGAAGCCAGTGGAGGGATTGGCAGAGGGGGGTGGCGGAGACAGAGCGGTTGGAAAGGTGAATGAGTCTGGCAGCCGTATTCAGGATCGACTGAAGCGGGGATAGCCAGCGGCGAGGCAGGCCAGTGAGGAGGGAGTTGCAGTAGTCCTGTCGTGATATGATGAGGGAGTGGATGAGCTGTTTAGTGGTTTCTGGGGTTAGGAACGTGCGGATTTTGGCGATGTTGCGGAGGTGGAGTCTGCATGTTGCGGAGGTGGAGTCTGCACGAGTTTGTTAAAGATTGGACTTGGGGCTGGAAGGATAGGTTGGAGAATGACACCAAGTACTCTGGCCTGCAGGGCGGGTTTGATGGTAGCGTTGTTGGATGTGACGGAGAAATCAATGGGGGGTGGTGTCTGGGCTGGGGGGAAGACAAGAAACTCGGTTTTGGAGAGGTTCAGTATAAGGAAGTGGAGTGACATCCAGTCTGATATGTCGCTCAGTAGGTGTGTGATTCGGGCTGAGACCAAGGGGGTGAGGTGGGGGGTTGAGAGATAGATTTGTGTGTCGTCGGCATAGAGGTGGTAGTTGAAGCCGTGAGAGTGTATGAGTTGGCCAAGGGAGGAGGTATAGATGGAGAAGAGAAGGGGCCCAAGGACAGAGCCTTGAGGGACCCCAACAGAGAGGGGGAGTGAGGGGGAGGTGGTAGCATTATAGGTAACGCTGAAGGAGCGTTGTGACAGGTAGGATGAGAGCCAGGAGAGAGCAGAATCTCTGAGGAAGAGGGAGTGTAGTTTTCTGAGGAGGAGGGGGTGGTCGACTGTGTCGAAGGCCACGGAGAGGTCAAAGAGTAGGAGCACTGAATAGTGGCCATTAGCTTTGGCGGTTAGCAGGTTGTTGGAGAGTTTGAGTAAGGCGGTTTCGGTGGAGTGTAGGGGACGGAAGCCAGACTGTAGGGGATCGAGGAGGTTGTTGTCGTTGAGGTGAGAGCATAGGTGGGTGTAGACTAGGCGCTCGAGGAGTTTAGATGTAAATGGGAGCAGGGAGATGGGTCTGAGGTTGTTCGGGTCATTGGGGTCCAGGGAGGGTTTTTTAAGTATGGGGGTGATGTGTGCATGTTTCAGAGGGGAGGGGAAAGTGCCTGAGGAGAGGGAGAGATTGAAGATGTGGGTGAGGGAGCGTAGGATGGAGGAGGAGGAAGGTCGTAGGAGTTGTGAGGGGATAGGGTCGAGGGGGCAGGTGGTGAGGTGGGCATCAGAGAGGATCTTGGAGACTTCCTCGATGGTAGTAAGGTCAAAGGTGCGGAGTGTGGGGGGAGCTTCAGTATGAGGAATGTAGGGTGGGGTGGAAGAGGAGGTCAGAGCAGTGGTGGGGCCGTGGGAGAGGGGTGATGAGGGGGTAGCTGAGTGAGGGTGAAGGGGGTTGGAGAGAGTTTGAGCAGCGACGAAGTCCCTGCGGGTTATGTCGAGGGGGAGGGGGGATAAGGGGGTAGCTATGTGAGAGGGGACGGTTTGAGAGGGTGTGTGAGTTGCGGCGATGTCCTTGCGAATTGTGTCAATCTTGTTTTTGAAGTGATTGGCAATCTCAAGGGCAGGGAGTGAGGTGCTGGGTGGAGGTGGGGGTGGAGAGAGTAGAGAGTTGAAGGCAGAGAAGAGTCGGCGAGGATTGGAGGAGAGGGCCTTGATGAGGGTCAAGAAGTAGGCCTGTTTGGCAGCATGGAGGGAGGAGGTGTAGGTGTGGAAGGCAGATTTGTAGCAGGTGAAGGCTTGTTGGGATTTGGTTTTGCGCCATAGTCGCTCCAGGGCACGACTTTGTCGTTTGAGGGTTTTGGTGTGATCAGTCTGCCAGGGCTGAAGCGGTCGGGGTCTGATGTTGCGTGTGGTTAAAGGCGCTAGTGAGTCAAGGGCTGTTGAGAGCGCATTGTTGTAGGCGGTCAAAGCCAAGTCGGGGCAGGACAGGGGGAGGATGCGGTCGTGGAGTTGATCAGCTGCAGAGTGGAGGGAGGCAGGGTTAAGGTTGCGGAGGTTACGGCTGGTAGTAGTGTGACATTTGGAGGGGTAGGCGTTGGAGGACGAGGAGATAGAGAAGGTGATCAGGTTGTGGTCAGAGAGAGGGAAGGGGGTGTTAGTGAGGTTGTGGGGAGCGCAGCGGTTGGAGAAGACAAGGTCCAGGATATTTCCGTCGGAGTGGGTGGTGGATTGTATGCACTGTGCAAGTGCAAAGGAGGAGGTTAGGTGGAGGAGACGGGCTGTGTCTGGGTTGTCGAGGTTGACAGGGATGTTGAAATCCCCAAGGATGATGGTGGGTAGCTCAGAGGAGAGGAAGAAGGGTAGCCAGGAGGAGAAGTCATCCAGGAAGCAGGGTATGGATCCAGGAGGCCGGTATATCACAGCAATCTTCAGGGGGGTTGGGGAGAATAGTCAGACGCAGTGGGCCTCGAAGGAAGAGAAGGATAGGGAGGGGGGGTTTGGGAGGACTCGGAAGGTGCTCTGCGGTGACAGGAGCACATAGTTCCACTCTTCTTCTATTGTTGTTTAAACTGGAAATGGTAATTCTTGTACCTATTTTTCTTCTAGATCTCATCATTTTTCATATTTTCTTTTTTAAGGTCAAGATAGTTAAAGAAGCTCAATAGACAGGACTCGAGCAGTGACACCCAACGAATTAACACCAATGCTTACAGAAAAAAACAGTAATTGGATCTGTGTGGGTCAGATATGTGGAGATGTAAAGGATAAGCTCCTTAACATTTCTCATCCCATTATTTAGCACAGAATCACAGAGGAGAGAAAAAGAGTGTAAGTTCATCTTCAGCAAGATTTTCCCTAAAGCTCCGTATGCGATTTCATATCCTGTGAATTGTAAATACTGGAGTTTCAGCTGTTGTAATGGTGCAGACCATCCCATTAAATGTAACTTTTTGGGGGACCTTTCCACAAAACACTTTGGCCCCTTGATCCCCGTCTGCCCTGGTGTTTGGAGGAGCTTTGGCATGTTCTATTCACAGGATATGGAATTGCATAGGGGGATTTAGGGAAAAACTTCCTGAAGATGAACTTACACTTTAAAGTGTATCCATATCCATTTTTATTTTTGTTTTGGATAGATGAAAGGAAGAGTAAGAACTCCTGTAAGATATTTGTTGCTAATTTCTGAAGGAGGTCAACAATGGGAGCCGTATTTCCCTTTTGTGTTTGCCAAATGCTCTAGGGCAGTGGTGGGCAACTTTTTTTTCAACTGAGCCAAATCTTGCCAAAACCACGATTGAAATTTATTTTGAGAGCCACATTTTTAAAACTGAAAATACATCCCCCATATAGTAATTCATCCCCCATAGTAATTCATCCCCCATAGTAATTCATCCCCCATATAGTAATTCATCCCCCATAGTAATTCATCCCCCCTAGAGTAATTCATCCCCCATATAGTAATTCATCCCCCATATAGTAATTAATCCCCATAGTAATTCATCCCCCATATAGTAATTCATCCCCCCTATAGTAATTCATCCCCCCATAGTAATTCATCCCCCATATAGTAATTCATCCCCCATAGTAATTCATCCCCCCTATAGTAATTCATCCCCCATATAGTAATTCATCCCCCATATAGTAATTCATCCCCCATAGTAATTCATCCCCCCTATAGTAATTCATCCCCCATATAGTAATTCATCCCCCATATAGTAATTCATCCCCCATAGTAATTCATCCCCCATATAGTAATTCATCCCCCATATAGTAATTCATCCCCCATAGTAATTCATCCCCCATATAGTAATTCATCCCCCATAAAGTAATTCATCCCCCATAGTAATTCATCCCCCATATAGTAATTCATCCCCCATAGTAATTCATCCCCCTTATAGTAATTCATCCCCCATATAGTAATTCATCCCCCATAGTAATTCATCCCCCATATAGTAATTCATCCCCCATATAGTAATTCATCCCCCATATAGTAATTCATCCCCCATATAGTAATTCATCCCCCATATAGTAATTCATCCCCCATAGTAATTCATCCCCCATATAGTAATTCATCCCCCATAGTAATTCATCCCCCATATAGTAATTCATCCCCCATATAGTAATTCATCCCCCATAGTAATTCATCCCCCATATAGTAATTCATCCCCCATAGTAATTCATCCCCCATAGTAATTCATCCCCCATATAGTAATTCATCCCCCATAGTAATTCATCCCCCATAGTAATTCAGTGCCGACCACTGCTCTAGGAACTTAAAGCAACCAAAAATGTTAGAAGAAGCAGTTAAGAAAGGCAATAAATACTCACCATTCCTGGTGCCTGGGAACAGGGGCGGACTGACAACTCATGGGGCCCCGGGCAATAGGGGATCATGGGGCCCCTGTGTCCTTGCCCAAACTAAAAAAAGCCAATGAAAAAGGTACCAAGGGCATCTCATGGGGCCCCCTACTGACCCCAGGCCCTCGGGCAGTGCCCGAGTTTCCAAATGGTCAGTCCGCCCCTGCCTGGGAATCAAAACTACACAAAGATCACTAGAACTGGTCCCCCCAAGTCTGCTGGGAAACCAGCACTGGGCCCTCCCTCTGACCTCATGACACTTCAGGAGTGAGTGGTGACATGTGGTCAGAGGAAGGAACCAGTGAGATCTGTGGAGGACTCAGAAGATGGACACTTCAGGACATGTAATTTTCACAAATGATTTCAGGGGAACCAGTTTTAGTGACCATACTGGAGTTCAGGCACCAAGTATACGCAGAACTGTTTATTTATATTGATCTTTTGCAGTGGAGACTGTAGAGAAGCACTCATTGTAAAAAGCTGGAAAGATATTTATTACCTCAAATTATTGCATGCTAATGAGTAATTTATAAATTTAATAGCAATATTCTATTGATTGAGAATATGGCTGGCTAATGAAGTGTATCTAAAACTTTTGGTTTCTGAATATGACGTTTAAAGTTTAGTTTACTTTTTTGAAAAAAAAAAAAGTTTAGTTAGTTCTGTTCAAAAGTTCCATTTGATCTTGCAAGAAATTGTATAAGCTGATGACTACCTGTGCTGACAATATTTCTTATATTGTTCTCAGGTATCTCGGAGGAAATGAAAACACATCCCTTTTAGAGATGAGCGAATCGAACTTGGCGAAGTGGAATTCGTTTCGAATATTAGGAAAAATTCGATTCGCACCGAATCCGAATTTTAGCAAACTTCGGATGCACGAATCGAATTTTCCCCTATCAGCCGGCAAAAAGTGTCACTGCAGAGAGCTCCGCTATTTCTGACAGTTCTCTGACAGTTCCTTCACATTTACAGCGGTTGAAACATTGTATCTATTTGTTTCCATTTAGGATACAGATGTTTTTATTCGGAAATAAATAGATACAATGTTTCAACCGCTGTAAATGTGAAGGAACTGTCAGAGAACTGTCAGAAATAGCGGAGCTCTCTGCAGATACACTTTTTGCTGTACTGGAATTCTTCTTCTTTTCATTCTTCTTCTTCTTTTCATTCTTCTTCTTCTTCTTCTTCTTCTTCTTCTTTTCATTCCTCTTCTTTTCATTCTTCTTCTTCTTCTTTTCATTCTTCTTCTCATTCTTCTTTTCATTCTTCTTCTTCTTTTCATTCTTCTTCTTCTTTTCATTCTTCTTTTCATTCTTCTTCTTCTTCTTTTCATTCTTCTTCTTCTTCTTTTCATTCTTCTTCTTCTTCTTTTCATTCTTCTTTTCATTCTTCTTCTTCTTCTTTTCATTCTTCTTTTCATTCTTCTTCTTCTTCTTTTCATTCTTCTTTTCATTCTTCTTCTTCTTCTTTTCATTCTTCTTCTTCTTCTTTTCATTCTTCTTTTCATTCTTCTCATTCTTCTTTTCATTCTTATTCTCATTCTTCTTTTCATTCTTCTTCTTCTTCTTCTTTTCATTCTTCTTCTTTTCATTCTTCTTTTCATTCTTCTCATTCTTCGTTTCATTCTTCTTCTCATTCTTCTTTTCATTCTTCTTCTTCTTCTTCTTCTTTTCATTCTTCTTCTTCTTCTTTTCATTCTTCCTCTTCTTCTTTTCATTCTTCTTTTCATTCTTCTTCTTCTTCTTTTCATTCTTCTTCTTCTTCTTTTCATTCTTCTTTTCATTCTTCTTCTTCTTCTTCTTCGTCGTGCCCCGTCACTGCCCAAATGAGTGAAGTGTGCGGTGATTCTAAGATCGACGGCACTCATCTGCATGTCATACTGACTGACAGTATTATTTCTCTTCCCCAGCAGACTCCAAGGGCATTTAAATTAAAGGTACAGTGTTCTGCACTAATATAAAGGCTCTCTGAAGCCTAGAAACCCTTTTAATAAGTTAAATTCGCAGCGAATAAATTCGCATCGAATTGAATTTATTCCGTGAATTCGCCGAATCAGCCGAATCGAATTTTTGAATAATTCGCTCATCTCTAATCCCTTTACTGTATGTTATGCAGAACAGTAGGGGGGCACGGTTCTGTAGTCCTATCTTGTTTCTGTTGTGTTAATACAGTATAATGAATTAGTTTTGTCATGCAGGGACTAAAACGATGTACCTGCAGATTCACCAGGTATAAATAAATAAATAAACTTAAAAAAATCTATTGTAGGCACCTCCTCTAAGGATTAAAAAGCTGCAATATATTACTTTTTGGGGATGACATACACTGTATAGAGGTAAAAATCCTTTTTCACACACTTGAACATCTGATTCTTAATGCATAGTATTGTATGTTTATATCTAAATAAATGTTATGTCTGCACATGAAAAAGAGATGAAAAAAAGAAAGAACAGTGGGGTTTATTTACTAAAGCTGGTGCACTTTTGCATAGAAACCAATCAGCTTCCAGGTTTTATTGCTAACGCTTAACCACTCGCCCTCCTGAGGATTTACCCCGCTTAATGACCACGCCTCTTTTTGCTACTCGGCGCTGCACTAATTCAACTGATAATTGCGCGGTCATGCAATGCTGCACCCAAACAAAATTTACGTCTTTTTTTTCACACAAATAGAGCTTTCTCTCGGTGGTATTTGATCATCTGTGCGCTTTTTATTTTTCACGCTATAAACAAAAAAAGGCCAAAAAGTTTGAAGAAAAACAATATTTTTTACTTTCAGCTATAAAAAATATATAGTAAACTCAAAGTTGGTTATAAATTTAGGCCAAAATGTATTCTGCTCCATGTTTTTGGTAAAAAAAATCCCAATAAGTGTATATTGATTGCTTTGTGTGAAGTTATAGCGTCTACAATCTATGGTATAGATACTGCAATTTACGCCATTTTTCTGCTATACAGCGCCGCACTAGTTTAACGGACAATTGCGCGGTCATGCAATACGGTACATAAATGAAATTTACATCCTTTTTTTCCCACAAATTGAGCTTTCTTTCGGTGGTATTTGATCGCCTGTGCGGTTTTTATTTTTTGCACTATAAAAAAAAAGGCTGACTATTTTGAGGAAAAAAAAACAATATTTTGGACTTTTTGCTATAAAACATGTCCAGTAAAAAAAAATGCAAAAATCAAATTTTGTCATAAATTTCTGCCAAAATGCATTCTGCGACATGTCTTTGCTAGAAAAAACCCCAATACGTGTAAATTAATTGGTTTACGTGAAAGTTATAGCATTTACAAATGGCGGGAAAGATACTGGGATTTTTAGTTTTTTTTTATACTAATAATGGCGGCGATCAGTGACTTATGGCGGGACTGCGGCGGACATTCTGACACTGGGGGGTACTGACTTGGGGTCACTGACATCCCCAAAAACACTAATACAGTGATCAGTGCAAAAAAAAAACCACTGACACTGTACTAATGGCAATGGGGAGGAAGGGGTTAACTTTATTTTGCAGGGAAGGGTTATAGGAGTGAGGGGAGTGTTTTACTAGGGGTCGGAGTGTGTGCTGGACGGGACACCGCTGATCGAGAGAGAGAAACTCTTCTTTCTCGATCAGCTCGTCCTTGAGCTGTCAGGGAAGTGACAGATAGCACAGCTACTGCAGCTGTGCTGTCTGTCACTGTTTGCCGCCGATCGCCGGGAAACAGCCAGTAAGGACCGGCTGTGACCCGGCAACTGACATCCGCGGCGGTGATCGGCGGGACAGATAGGGCGGCGGCGCGCCTCGCGCACGCCCCCTATCTGTTTACAAAACACACGTTTTAAAACGTGGTTTTGCCTGCCCGTGCCGCCCTTCCGACGTATTTCTACAGTGGCAGGGTGGCAAGTGGTTAATTGAACAAGCTGAGGTTAGAAAATGATTGGCTACCATACACAGGTGAACAAGACTCTGAGTAAACCAGCTTTAGTAAATACACCCCAGTATGTGTATTTTGTTTTTAACCTTTTTTAGGCATCATACTAAATACAGATGGTCCTCTATCGGAAAAAAATTGTCACAAATTAATAGAATTAATATATTTTAGCTTTACTATAAAAGTCACTGTAAATGACCGTTTAAACATTAAAACAGAATGGAAGAGTTGCACAATATTAGGGATTTAGCAAAGAACTGAAATCTGCTAAAAGCTTTTGGTTTTAGTTTAGTTTGGAAGTAGTTTATCAATTCTTGCCAAAAGTGATTCCAACAATTATGAAACGCCTGAACTTTGCTTCATGGTGGCCACATTGATCCGTCTAATTTTTCGCTTTTAGTGTTTCATTTCCCAGTGGCTTTTTTTAGGACCTGTCTTACAGAAGAAAGCTAGATAATTGGCTTGCTATTTAGCATGTCCCCTTAACCATCCTAAATAGCTGTTTTTATCATGTTTGCCTTCAATGCAGCTGCAAAAATGGTGTTGTCATATTTTATTTTTTTCTCTTAAAACATTTCATGTTAAAAGTTCATTTATAGGATGTCACCAACCATCCAACCTTTTAGTGATGATTTTTTAGGTCTTTAGTTGTGTTTATTTTGCTTGTGGTTGTGTATAAATACCTCGCGCTGCTACAATTGTATAGCCAAACCAACCATCCTATAAGAAAAGCTGAGCTTGATGGGTTTGTAAACATTCACATACTACTCAACTGGATGACTACGTTCAAAAACAATCATGATTTTTTACCAGTTTTGAAAATCGGAACATAAAAAGTTTGGTATGAAAAGGTAAAATCAATCTTTTTAATCTTACAGGTGCATAACCATACATCACCAAAGGCGTGAATATGACAACACACACATATCATTCTGGAATATTTTTGAGTAGATGTGAAATAGCATTTGGCAAAACTATCCAACGTGGTGATTGATAATGGATGATGTTTTCTACAGCCGTTTGTTGGAAATGTCTGTTAACCTCCCTGGCGGTCTGATTATTTCAGATTTTTGGTGCTGAAAGCGGTACCATTTTTTTGCATGGAAATATGTATTTTTTTTATTGTAGGCTGTAATTTTTAGGAAAAACTCACTGAAATCTGTCCGAACAAGAGTCTAGTAAACATCCCGGGTATGATAAAATTTGAAACACAAAATCATAAATTATAATTTAATAAATAATCATAAAAATAATATAAAAATAATAAAAAATTTAATTCAATAATATAATCAAACCAAAAACACTGAAATGTGAAATATAGCGCCAAGTTCGCACATCGCTGAGCAAAGTCGCAAAATCGTTTTCAGTTTCTGATGACGAATTTCCCCCATGAATCATTATCACTCAATTCTGTAAGTGGTTCTGATTTACTATCGCTGTTCTCTAGCTGATCTAAACCGCTTTTGACCTAAAGGGACACTTTTTGGACGCCATGGACATTTCTCAGTTTCCAGGCAGAAAGAACAGACAAAATGCAGGCAGGGCGCAGGACAAAGCACTAGGGACAATATGTATGTGAAATTGGTTGAAACCGCAATGTTTTACTGTGTAAAATGAAAAAAAAAAAAATGACATTTTTTAAAATTTTTAAATTTCCCGCCGCCGCCGCCGGCGGCGCCCGTACATCCCGACGTCACAGGGACAGGACACAGAAGCCGGATGCCGGCATCGGCCGGAGGAGATGGCCGGGGACGCTGCAGGGGACACATCGTGGGAGCGCAGGGTAAGGTAAGTGAAGAACACATGCCAGAGCAGTGCCGCATGGTATTCCCGAGTGTAGCTCGGGGGGGTTACCGCTTTTGGTACTGAAATGTTACCCCGAGCTACACTCGGGAATACCGCCAAGGAGGTTAAGGTAAAAATGGCCAAGACATGAGTACTACTGACTGACATAATTCAATGATGACCTATGTATGTCGACGGATACCGTAAGAGCAGCTAAATGCATTCCCCCCCCTCCTTTATATATTTTACAAATATCACAGCCAGGGGTGGACTGAAAACTCATGGGGCCCCCGGGCAATAGGGGATCATGGGGCCCCTGTGCCCTTGCCCAAACTCAAAAAAGCCTATGAAAAAGGTACCAGGGGCATCTCATGGGGCCCCCTACTGACCCCAGGTCCTCGGGCAGTGCCCAAGTTTCCAAATGGTCAGTCCGCCCCTGGCCACCACTATCCAGTGCAGAACACATTACATTACATCGAGTTTATATAGCGCCAAAGGGTTTGCTCAGCGCTGTACAATAGAGGGGGGGGGGACAATACATGAAACAGAACAACAATAACAAACAGCACACGAGGGGTTAGAGGGCCCTACTCTTTCGAGCTTACAATCTAGGAGGGAGGGGGTGGTGGTACAGGAGGAAGTGGTTGTGGGGGATGGAGTGGTGGGAGGAATGAAGGAGAACGGCTGTTAGGTGAGGGTGGGGTAGGCTTCCCTGAAGAGATGGGTTTTGAGGGAGCGCCTGAAGGTGAGAAGGGAAGGCGACAGTCTAATGGATTGGGGCAGTGAGTTCCAGAGGATGGGGGAGGACCTGGAGAAGTCTTGCAGTCGTGCGTGGGAGGAGGAGACCAGGGAGCAAGATAGAAGGAAGTCCTGTGAGGAGCGAAGGGTACCGGTAGGGTGGTACTTGGGAATCAGGTTGGTGAGGTAGTCAGGGGCAGTGTTGTGAATGGCTTTGTAGGTCAGGGTTAGAAATTTGAATTTGATGCGTTGGGCAACCGGGAGCCAGTCCACCCCTGATCACAGCTGAATCACAGTTCAAAGCCAAAATTTGCTATTTTTGAAATCTACACTCCCCTTAGAGTTAGCTCTTTGTAAACATTTAATATATTTTCACCGCATAGGAATGTTAACCACTTGCCCTCCAGAGGTTTTACCCCCCTTCCTGACCAGGCCATTTTTTGTGATACCGCACTGCGTTACTTTAACTGACAATTGTGCGGTCATGCAATGCTGCACCCAAATGAAATTTACATCCTTTTTTCTCCACAAATGGAACTTTGTTTTAGTGGTATTTGATCGCCTGTGCGTTTTTTATTTTTTTGCCCTATAAAAAAATATATGGACAATTTTGAAAAAAAAACAGTATTTTTGACTCTTTGCTATAAAATATATCCAGTAAAAAAATTTAAAAAATCAAATTTCTTCATGAATTTAGGCCAAAATGTATTCTACTACATGTCTTTGCTAAAAAAAAATCCCAATGCGTGTAAATTAATTGGTTTAACCCTTTGAGGACCGTAAGGTTTTGGAACGCCAAAAGAATCAATTTTTTTGTTTTTAAAGTTCGTACACTTCAGTTGCTGTAACTAAGCCATTTCATGAAATAATTGGCAAAAATCTAGATCCATTTGTTGTTTGTTGATAAGAACTAATATTTTGACTCAAACCAAAAAAAAAAAAAAGAGTTTTAAGTTCTTAATCAGATGATACACGCAATTACAAACATGGGACAAATACGTCCCTTGGTCCTCAAAGGGTTAAGTGAAAGTTATAGTGTCTACAAATGGCGGGATATATACTAGGATTTGTATTTATTTCTATACTATTAATGTCGGCGATGAGCGACTTATAGTGGGACTGCAGCAGGCATTCTGACACTGGGGGGGAACTGACTAACTGCCAACTGACATTCCCAGTGACACTAATACAATGATCAGTGCTAATAAAAAGCACTGACACTGTACTAATGGCACTGGTAAGGATGGGGTTAACATCTGGGGTGATCAAAGGGTTAACTGTGTGCTGTGTTGTGTTTTACTGAGACAGGTGAGGCCGCCAATGGCGGCACGGGTAGGGCGCATGCTCGGCTCATACATGCCCCCTACCAGGAAATGCAAAATCATATATATATATGATTTTGCGCACCCCTGCCACCCTGTAGCAGTTTTTCTGCTATACGGCAGCGAGAAAGCTGCCCTATAGCAGAAGCACAGACCTACACCCAAAAAGGGCAATTATTCCTAAAAGTACTTTAGAGTATCCTGGACCATTGTGTGCTATTTACATTTTTATTTGCTCTTGAAAAAAATATTCCAAAAAAGACTGCTTTCTTCCAAATCACTTTACTTATTTATACATTCAGTTGGCTTGAAGGGATATGTTCTTATAATCCATTTATTGGCTTTATCTGTGCTGTAAGCATATCCATCTCTGATAGTTTACCACCTTCGCTGGCAACTAAGGTGTCCGTTTATGAACCAGCAGTAATAGATCACTGCTCAGTTCTCCTGTGAATGCCTTTTATGAAGAAGTTCTCCAAACGCTGGAAAACGGCTGATTTTACTATAATCTCGCGAGATTACAGTAAAAGATCAGTTTACTAAGCAGAGGTAAATTATCTCTGCTTAGTTTGCAGTCCCTCCGATTCTCCAGCTCTGGGCTGGAGAATCTGGAGGGAGAACACCGATCTCCAGTGAAGGGCTGAACATGTTCTCCTGGGTGTTATAAACTGAGAATGACCAGAGAATAGCTGAGATCCTCTGAATCGCAGCTATTCTCTGTGTCATAAAAGGACACCTAAACTCCCATGTAAAGTCTCAGTTTAAGCGTGTAGTATAAACTGAAGCTGTGGATGAATATCAAGCATTTTCTAGCTTTTCAAGTGGGTTCCTCCTGTGTCCCTTTCTCTCCGTGAGAACTAAGTAAATCTAATACTCAACAGCTGAAGCCGCCAATGGCGTACGCGCCCCCTAACCAGAAATACAAATATGTTCCACAAAGTTTATTGAGAGAAAATTCAAAGCATACAAATTGTACAAGGAAATACAATGTGCCAAAGAGAAACGCGGTGAAACACCAATCGCATATGCCAAACAATAAGAAATACTCAGGTGAACAAAATGATAAAGCCAGCTCGTGTCTCCTGTAACAATAATGAAGTTCAACTAGGAGAAAGAACACGTGTTCACAGCAAAAAAAAAGGCAAACACTAATCATAACCACTACACAGCGTACAAAATATCACCAAACAGGCAGGGTCATTTGTTTTCTCCCCCATATATCTTTTATCATAGAGTAGCAGAGTAGGGGGGAAGGGGATAGGGCTAAAGGTGCTGGGCTTCTGGTGCAAGGAAGAAGTTGCGAAGGTATAGAGAGCTCGGTGCTATCCATGAGGAGCAACAAAGGTACCGCTCAGAGGTAGCCAACGTGTAGGAAAGTAACTCCGTGGATTGGGAAAGGCACATGTGCAGGTGTCAGAAATACAAATATATATGTGATTTTGTACAGCCCTGCCACCCTGTAGCAGTAGTACTGCTATAGGGCAGTTGGGAAACAGTTAAAGTGATTCTGTTACTTAAAAGAATTTGCAAATAAAAGCTGTAGCTGAAGAAGGTGAGTACTTACCTCTTCAACTGTTGGCACCACTAAATGGAACTTGCAGATTACTTTTGTTCTGGTGAGGCTCTGAAGCAATTTTGTGCAACTTAGGGCTGGAAAGGTCCTTAAAGTGACACTAAAGGATATCCTGATTCTACAAAAATAATCCATGCACAATCACTACTTAAGAGCCCTGAATTCTATTTTCATTTCTTACTGCAGTTTTTTGCCTACTTGTAACATTGTTTCTGAACTTAAATCTTTCCAGCTTCCATCACTCCCTTTTGGAAGAAGCAGTGGTCATGTGCACTGCTCTATGCAGAATACAAATCGCATAGATCGTAGTTCCTGGTCCACCACTGTAGTGAGCCATAGACAGTGGATTCATGCCTACATAGAGTGGGATCACGGAGAATGAATATAGCTACTCTCTAAAAGTCAATTCACAGCAGCAAAGAAAAAAAAAGAAATTTAGAGGAGGCTGAGAGCAATAGAATGCATTAAGGTGAAAAAAAATCTGCCTTTAGAACCACTTTAGCTAAGAAGTATTTGCAAATCTCACAGTCATACTAAGCAAATTAAAGGAAATGTGTTATACATTACTAAATGAATATAAAGGATTTCGAGTTATATGTGCTTATAATACTTGTATGCCTGAGGAAAAAAAGCAAACAAAAATGTTTTGCAGTGTTGCTGCTTTACACGATTAAATGCGGTGGTTTTAATTTTCACCCGCATTAAAAATCACAGCTACCCAAATTATATAAATTATATCCAGCTTGTAACCTTCACACTTTTTGAACAGATAACACTGTGTCTCTTAATATAGCGATTTCTTCCCTGAAGAGATGAAAAACATGCAGATGATCTGGGTTAGAGTAACAAGGGTTTCCCTTTTTCCATGCAGTTTTACTACTAATGTTATTTTTCCCCTCTCGAGCGGCTATTTGTTACATTAGCTCTCTGCACGTCTCCTCTGAACTCTTGCAGATAAATAAATAATGATCAACGGCTACATGTGCTTCTGTGACCCTGAATGAGAAGCAAAGGTCAGCACAGTGTGTTTCCCAATACTCCTCCTTTCACCCAGAAATCCATGAAATAACTTTACAAATGTCGTTACTGTTTGTAGAGTTCTGCAGTGTTTTCATACCTATTAGTCTTTTTTTATAGCTTTTTATTTTATTACTTTTTATTACTAAATAGGTCATTTTATTACAACACTTAAAATAGAATCTTTTATAATAAAATAAGAGCCTAGCATATGATACATATATATATATAGAGAGAGAGAGAGAGTATAATATATATATATATATATATATATATATATATAGAGAGAGAGAGAGAGAGAGAGAGAGAGTATAATATATATATATATATATATATATAGAAAGCAGAGAGAGTATAATATATATATATATATATATATATATATATATATATATAAAGAGAGAGAGAGTATAATATATATATATATATATATAGAAAGCAGAGAGAGTATTATATATATATATAGAGAGAGTATAATATATATATATATATATATATAGAAAGTATAATATATATATATATTTATATATATATATATATATATATATATATATATATATAGAAAGAGAGAGAGAGTATAATATATATATATATATAGAAAGCAGAGAGAGTATAATATATATATATATATATATAGAAAGAGAGAGAGAGTATAATATATATATATATATATAGAAAGCAGAGAGAGTATAATATATATATATATATATACTGTATGTATATATATATATATATATATATATATATATATACAGTCATGGCCGAAATTGTTGGCACCCTTGATATTTCTCCAGGAAATCATGTATTTCTCACGAAACGTATTGCATTAACACATGTTTTGCTATACACATGTTTATTCCCTTTGTGTGTATTGGGACAAAACAAAAAAAGGGAGGAAAGAAAGCAAATTCGACATAATGTCACACAAACCTCCAAAAATGGGCTGGACAAAAGTATTGGCACCCTTTCACAACTGCGGATAAATAAGAATGTTACAAGCATGTGATGCTCCTGTAAACTCACCTGGGGCAAGTAACAGGTGTGGGCAATATAGAAATCACACCTGAAAGCAGATAAAAAGGAGAGACGTTCACTTAACCTTTGCATTGTGTGTCTGTCTGTGCCACACTAAGCATGGACAACAGAAAGAGGAGACGAGAACTGTCTGAGGACCTGAGAACCAAAATTGTGGCAAAATATCAACAATCTCAAGGTTACAAGTCCATCTCCAGAGAACTAGATTTGCCTTTGTCCACAGTGCGCAACATTATCAAGAAGTTTGCAACCCATGGCACTGTAGCTAATCTCCCTTGTCGTGGACGGATGAGGAAAATTGATGAAAGATTGCAACGCAGAATAGTCCGGATGGTGGATAAGCAGCCCCAAACATGTTCCAAAGACATTCAAGCTGTCCTGCAGGCTCAGGGAGCATCAGTGTCAGCGCGAACTATCCGTCGACATTTAAATGAAATGAAACGCTATGGCAGGAGACCCAGGAGGACCCCACTGCTGACACAGAGACATAAAAAAGCAAGACTACAGTTTGCCAAAATGTACTTGAGTAAGCCAAAAGCCTTCTGGGAAAACGTCTTGTGGACAGATGAGACCAAGATAGAGCTTTTCGGTAAAGCACATCATTCTACTGTTTACCGAAAACGGAATGAGGCCTACAAAGAACAAAACACAGTACCTACGGTAAAATATGGTGGAGGTTCAATGATGTTTTGGGGTTGTTTTGCTGCCTCTGGCACTGGGTGCCTTGACTGTGTGCAAGGCATCATGAAATCTGAGGATTACCAAAGGATTTTGGGTCGCACTGTAGGGCCCAGTGTCAGAAAGCTGGGTTTGCGTCCAAGATCCTGGGTCTTCCAGCAGGACAATGACCCCAAACATACGTCAAAAAGCACTCAGAAATGGATGGCAAAGAAGCGCTGGAGAGTTCTGAAGTGGCCAGCAATGAGCCCAGATCTAAATCCCATTGAACACCTGTGGAGAGATCTTAAAATTGCTGTTGGGAAAAGGTGTCCTTCCAATAAGAGAGACCTGGAGCTGTTTGCAAAGGAAGAGTGGTCCAAAATTCCGGGTGAGAGGTGTCAGAAGCTTATTGATGGTTATAGGAAGCGACTGATTTCAGTTATGTTTTCCAAAGGGTGTGCAACCAAATATTAAGTTAAGGGTGCCAATACTTTTGTCCAGCCCATTTTTGGGGTTTTGTGTGACATTATGTCATATTTGCTTTTCTGCCTCTGTTTTATATTTGTTCCAATACATACAAAGGGAATAAACATGTGTATAGCAAAACATGTGTTAATGCAATACCTTTTTTGTGTGAAATACTTGATTTTCAGGAAAAATATCAAGGGTGCCAACAATTTCGGCCATGACTGTATATATATATATATATATAATTTAGAGAGAGAGAGTTTATAAATTATACTATTATAGTATATATAATATAATAGTATACTATTATATATTTTTCACAGTGATAGTATTCTATTAGAAAAACGTAACAGTTGTATACTGACAGACGCCAAAATTCATAAGCATATCATCACCACCACAGCCTAGAAGAATGGCTGACGCGTTCTGAGGGGGGATCCCCTCTTCCTCAGGGCCCTGGGCATCCTCCTTACTATGGGACTCTCACAGTACTCCAGGTCATGGGCCAGTGTTGGTTATGATATGCTTGTGAATTTTGTGAGTATACATCTGTTACATTGTACTAATAAAATACTACAACTGAGGTAATGCGCAAGGCTTGTGCACCCCTTTCATTTTCTTATTTTGTAGTGCCTTTCTGGGCTTCCCCAGCCCCAAGGGAGCCGCACAGCATTGCCTGACTAAATTGAATGATTGAATGAAAAGGTTGATGACAGGGGCGGACTGACCATTTGGAAACTCGAGCACTGCCCGAGGGCCCGGGGTCAGTAGGGGGCCCCATGAGATGCCCCTGGTACCTTTTTCATAGGCTTTTTTGAGTTTGGGCAAGGACACAGGGGCCCCATGATCCCCTATTGCACGGGGGGGCCCCATGAGTTGTCAGTCCACCCCTGGTCTGACCGTTTATATACAGCAGCCGGATGGGAAGTGGTCAATGAGAAGGATGAATGCCAGAAATATGGCACAGCAGCTTTATTGAATTCTCTTATTTGTAGAGACTCTCTGTAAGAACAGTAGCAGGGAAAAAATATTTAATTAGTTTTTGTAATATTTGGGCACTATATTGAAGAAATTGGTCCCATTTGACAGACCAAAGCTATACTAAACGGAGTTCAACCACAGTATGAATGCAAAATCTCCCTGTTTTGAGAATTGAGGAAGGGGGTTACATTTTATTTTGGCATTTCTTGAACTTCCTTACAAATTGTAACTTGTAGCGAGAATGTCCTTCAGTCGAAGAGTATTTACAGATATTTTCTACATTTAGGAGAATGCATTCATTGTATTATAACACTAGGAAAGGCATGTACTTTTTCCTAACAAGCAAAGCAGATGTGAAGTATGGCAGCATAAGTAGCTTCATGCTAGTGTTTAATTAATCAACCCAAGAATTTCAAATCAGGTGCTCACAATAATGAACAGAGCATCTTAATTAACTGCAACTGAAATAAAACAAACACAAAGTTAAACTACAAAATAGACATATGTTGGCAAAAAATACATATGATGTTTGCATTTAAAGAACTGCTGTTTTAACCGGCTCATTATTGCCAGAGTATACTTACACTGTCCCCTATAGGAGCAAGCCAGCATATAATTCCCCTCCTCTCAATGGAAATAGCATTTTAATTAAAAGCTTTTCTCTGACTAAAAAATGTTGAATAGCTCTATAGAGCAATATATAGGTAACCTCTAAATTTTATTGAGAATTCCTTGGAAAAAAGAGTGAATGCAATAAATGTACTGGAAGGCCTAGCTATGTCAATAGTGAACAAAGGTATTCCACCTGCACATCTTTCACATAGACCTGAAGTTGTTAGTATGTGAAGACATATTTAGATTGTTGGACACCATCGGATACTAATGGGATATGATATGAATACACATCCTTCTGAATATGTGGTGTGACAGTAACTGTTGCAACAAGCTGGATATATCATGATTAGAGATGAGCGAATCAAACTTGGCGAAGTGGAATTCGTTTCGAATATTAGGAAAAATTTGATTCGCATCGAATCCGAATTTTAGCAAACTTCGGATGCACGAATCGAATTTTTCCCGATCAGCCGGCAAAAAGTGTCCCTGCAGAGAGCTCCGCTATTTCTGACAGTTCTCTGACAGTTCCTTCACATTTACAGCTTGAAACAGGTTGAAACATTGTATCTATTTGTTTCCATTTAGGATACAGATGTTTTTATTCGGAAATAAATAGATACAATGTTTCAACCGCTGTAAATGTGAAGGAACTGTCAGAGAACTGTCAGAAATAGCGGAGCTCTCTGCAGATACACTTTTTGCTGTACTGGAATTCTTCTTCTTTTCATTCTTCTTCTTCTTTTCATTCTTCTTTTTCTTTTCATTCTTCTTCTTCTTCTTTTCATTCTTCTTCTTCTTCTTTTCATTCTTCTTCTTCTTTTCATTCTTCTTTTCATTCTTCTTCTTCTTCTTTTCATTCTTCTTCTTCTTCTTTTCATTCTTCTTTTCATTCTTCTTCTTCTTCTTTTCATTCTTCTTCTTCTTTTCATTCTTCTTTTCATTCTTCTTCTTCTTCTTTTCATTCTTCTTCTTCTTCTTTTCATTCTTCTTTTCATTCTTCTCATTCTTCTTTTCATTCTTCTTCTTCTTCTTTTCATTCTTCTTTTCATTCTTCTTCTTTTCATTCTTCTTCTTCTTCTTTTCATTCTTCTTTTCATTCTTCTCATTCTTCTTTTCATTCTTCTTTTCATTCTTCTTCTCATTCTTCTTTTCATTCTTCTTCTTCTTTTCATTCTTCTTCTTCTTCTTTTCATTCTTCTTCTTTTCATTCTTCTTTTCATTCTTCTTCTTCTTTTCATTCCTCTTCTTCTTCTTTTCATTCTTCTTCTTCTTCTTTTCATTCTTCTTTTCATTCTTTTCATTCTTCTTTTCATTCTTCTTCTCATTCTTCTTTTCATTCTTCTTCTTCTTCTTTTCATTCTTCTTCTTTTCATTCTTTTTTTCATTCTTCTCATTCTTCTTTTCATTCTTCTTCTTCTTCTTCTTTTCATTCTTCTTCTTCTTCTTTTCATTCTTCTTTTCATTCTTCTCATTCTTCTTTTCATTCTTCTTTTCATTCTTCTTTTCATTCTTCTTCTTCTTCTTTTCATTCTTCTTCTTCTTTTCATTCTTCTTTTCATTCTTCTTCTTCTTTTCATTCTTCTTCTTCTTCTTTTCATTCTTCTTTTCATTCTTCTTCTTCTTCTTTTCATTCTTCTTTTCATTCTTCTCATTCTTCTTTTCATTCTTCTTTTCATTCTTCTTCCCATTCTTCTTTTCATTCTTCTTCTTCTTCTTTTCATTCTTCTTCTTCTTCTTTTCATTCTTCTTTTTCTTCTTCTTTTCATTCTTCGTTTCATTCTTCTTCTTCTTCTTTTCATTCTTCTTCTTCTTCTTTTCATTCTTCTTTTCATTCTTCTCATTCTTCTTTTCATTCTTCTTTTCATTCTACTTCTCATTCTTCTTTTCATTCTTCTTCTTCTTTTCATTCTTCTTCTTCTTCTTTTCATTCTTCTTTTCATTCTTCTCATTCTTCTTTTCATTCTTCTTCTTCTTCTTTTCATTCTTCTTCTTTTCATTCTTCTTTTCATTCTTCTTCTTCTTCTTTTCATTCTTCTTCTTCTTCTTCTTCTTCTTTTCATTCTTCTTTTCATTCTTCTTCTTCTTCTTTTCATTCTTCTTCTTCTTCTTTTCATTCTTCTTTTCATTCTTCTTCTTCTTCTTTTCATTCTTCTTCTTTTCATTCTTCTTTTCATTCTTCTTCTTTTCATTCTTCTTCTTCTTCTTTTCATTCTTCTTCTTCTTCTTTTCATTCTTCTTTTCATTCTTCTCATTCTTCTTTTCATTCTTCTTTTCATTCTTCTTCTCATTCTTCTTCTTTTCATTCTTCTTTTCATTCTTCTCATTCTTCTTTTCATTCTTCTTCTCATTCTTCTTTTCATTCTTCTTCTTCTTCTTTTCATTCTTCTTCTTTTCATTCTTCTTTTCATTCTTCTTCTTCTTCTTTTCATTCTTCTTCTTCTTCTTTTCATTCTTCTTTTCATTCTTCTTCTTCTTCTTTTCATTCTTCTTCTTCTTCTTTTCATTCTTCTTTTCATTCTTCTTCTTCTTCTTTTCATTCTTCTTTTCATTCTTCTTCTTCTTTTCATTCTTCTTCTTCTTCTTTTCATTCTTCTTTTCATTCTTCTTCTTCTTCTTCGTCGTGCCCCGTGACTGCCCAAATGAGTGAAGTGTGCGGTGATTCTAAGATCGACGGCACTCATCTGCATGTCATACTGACTGACAGTATTATTTCTCTTCCCCAGCAGACTCCAAGGGCATTTAAATTAAAGGTACAGTGTTCTGCACTAATATAAAGGCTCTCTGAAGCCTAGAAACCCTTTTAATAAGTTAAATTCGCAACGAATAAATTCGCATCGAATCGAATTTCTCCCGCAAATTCGGCGAATCAGCCGAATCGAATTTTTGAATAATTCGCTCATCTCTAATCATGATGTTATATTATAGCCCTTGAATAGAATGATCTATGAGAATGGTCCCTACACGATTAGATCAATACATGCTATGCTCTATGTACTTTTATGGGTTTTTTTAAATATTAACCCTTGGGCTGCTCCACTGTGTAAACACATACGTTATTATCACATACAAGGATCAAATTGTGGATGATGCATGGACAATATCATTAAGTTTGGCTGCTTTGCCTGTGCAGATATTTGTGGGATTGCATTGAACCAATAGATTTTTTTCAGTGTAAACACTGTCATTGTATGCAATACCCATCTAGTTAGAAGGTTCTGATTCAGTGTTTTACAATCATACCTCCCAACTTTTTGAGATGGGAACAAGGGACACCTATTAGCAAATGTATGTAGGCATAGGACACACACCCCTGCCACATCCCCTTAAAGGAAAATTATACAACATACAAAAGTTAACCACTTATCCGCCACCCTATAGCAGGTATACTGCTTTGCAGTTTCCGGGTAGGGGCAGCATTGCCCTATCCGCCCCGATATTGGCTGCTGGGGATGTCAATCACTGGGTCCCGGCCGGCGATTCGCGGCCAGGACTCAGTGATCATCGGCAAAGCTGACAGGGGAGAGACCTGTGTGCAAACTCCGGTCTCTCTCCTGTCAGCATGGCATGCTGCTTTGTATCTCTCTGCACAGCAGAGAGATACAAAGCAGCATGTCTCCCAAGTATACAGCACACAATGTAAAACACACACAGCACATTGTTAACCGTTTGATCGCCTCAGATGTTAACCCCTCCCTGCCCAGTGCCATTAGTACAGTATCAGTGCTTTTTATTAGCACTGATCACTATATTAGTGTCACTGGGGATGTCAATGACACCAAGTCAGTTCCCCCCCAGTGTCAGAATGCCCACCGCAGTCCCGCTATAAGTTTCTGATCACCACCATTACTAGTATAAAAAAATTAAGAGTTCCAGTATATATACTGCCATTTGTAGATTGTAAGCTGGAAAGAGCAGGGCCCTCGCACCCCCCATGTTTTGCATTGTATTGGTATTGTTCTGTCACATATTCTGTCCCCCTCTGTAATGTACAGCGCTGAGCGAACTATTGGCGCTTTAAAAATACTGTATAATAATAATAATAATAATAATGTCAAAGTAAAACTAAAAAAAAAATAATATGAAGTACATTATTGCACTACATGCACATTTCCCATGCTTTATCTCTTCAACCCTTTGAGGACCATAAGATTACGGAACGCCAAAAGAATCAATTTTTTTATTTTTAAAGTTCGTACACCTGAATCCCCCGCCATTGTTTTCATCTCCACAACATAGTTACTAATTATTCTGTATAAAACAAGAACTTGAAGGAAATGTGTAGAGGAAACAGGAGAACTCTAGATTTCTCAAAAGATCAACAGGCATGGCTTGCACTTATTGAATAAGCGTAACAAAATGTTTCCAATGCTTAAAAAAATAAGTGGACCCCCACCTAGCCACCCCTCTACATGAATGAGTTGTGGGTACATAGTACTCCTGGTTTCTCATTAAAAAACAATATTTGGGAGCACATTATGTCAGTGAGTTTTGTTTTGGCTGGTCAGCAGGCATTGTTCATTCTGATGAATGTGGAACTTCATCACAAGATGACATAATTGATGATGGGCTTACACCAGGGGCGGACTGACCATTTGGAAACTCGGGCACTGCCCGAGGGCCGGGGGTCAGTAGGGGGCCCCATGAGATGCCCCTGGTACCTTTTTCATAGGCTTTTTTGAGTTTGGGCAAGGTCACAGGGGCCCCATGATCCCCTATTGCCCGGGGGCCCCATGAGTTGTCAGTCCGCCCCTGGCTTATACCATTTTTTTTAATAAAGACTCTGCAAAATGTGTTGTGTGCTTATTTAATATGCATCTTTTTTTGCTGATTTAGTAACCAGGGGCAGATAACTGATGGTCCCCTTACTTTAAGGGGGCTTCCAGATTCCAATTGCCCCATCTCACATCCTCATATCCACTGAGCCAGGGATGTGGGGAAGAGACCCTTTTCCCCTTCAAGATGTTGATGGCATTTGGTCTGGTATGATTCAGAAAAGGGAGAGCATGGCCACCGCCTACCCCTTTTCTGGAGAGCCAGGCTTTATGGTCAGATAAGGGCCTGATATAAATTTCGGTAGGACCCCAGAATGTTTTCTTGTATTTTTTATGTGGCCCTCCTTACAATCCATAACAGGCCTTCATCTAGAATAAAGGTCTGATATGGATATCAACCACTTGCAGAGTACTTGTACTGCGGACGGGCGGCAACTACAGGAAGAGCAACCTAATGGTAAGTCGCTCTGGCTGTACTAACACACAGTGCCACCCTGTGTTAGTACAGCCAGAGCGACGTACCAGTATGTCGCTCTGCCGGCGCTTCTAGTACATCACTTTGGCTGTACTACACGGAGGGGGGCTGCACATCCTTTTGGGATAGCACCCCCCTAGGGGCGGACTGACCATTTGGAAACTCAGGCACTTCCCGAGGGCCCAGGGCCAGTAGGGGTTCCCCATGAGATGCCCCTGGTACCTTTTTCATAGGCTTTTTTGAGTTTGGGCAAGGACGCAGGGGCCCCAAGATCCCCTATTGCCCGGGGGCCCCATGAGATGCCCCTGGTACCTTTTTCATAGGCTTTTTTGAGTTTGGGCAAGGACACAGGGGTCCCATGATCCCCTATTGCCCGGGGGCCCCATGAGTTGTCAGTCCGCCCCTGCCCCCCCAGAATCGTTGTGTATATTTTATCTGTGAAATAAAATGTTCTCACATTCTGCTAACTTTTTTAAGGTTGCAAATCTACTTCACCATAAAAACTTTAAATGTGGTTGGCTAATATATCAAATCCAATCCCCTCTAAGTCTCCCATTTAATATTTGTGTCCCCCTATCCTGTATAATCAAACTTTCTTTCAATAGATCCACTAGTATATTCACTTAAAATATATACTTTTTGACATATTATCTATATTGCTAATTTCTTTTGTAAAACACGTATGAGAACAAAACAGAATATTGTGACAAAGTAAATAATGAACAGCAATGCCTAAATTATATTCTGATTATTGGTCTCATTTGGTTAACATTTTCTATTGTTATTGCTAATTCCATCCATAACCATTATCCATGCATTCCAATTTTCAGCAGCACCTAAATTAAAGATTACATTTAAAGCACAATTACTATAATTAAGGGTATATATCTTTAATATAAATTCTGTCACGTAGGTCAAGAAGCAGATTCTTTTTTTTTGTAATTGTCAGAAAAATAATAATTTTAGCACAAAACCTAAAATGTATTCACACGTATGCATTAGAGATAAATGGGTCCAGCCCTTAAAATAACATCAGATGACAAACGAATAGCTTCAATTTGGCTACATTTGTTTTTCTAACCTCTACAACATCCCAAATTGTGTTGCTGGTTAGTTTAATAGAAAAACATTGTTGATGTCTTACAAGATGACCAGTGTTTTGTCAGAAGCAAAAACGGATGAACACATTATTAATAATGCATCACAATAATTTGGTTTAAATTATGTTTTTGTTTTTTTATTACTTTGGAACATAGGTATTTGGGAATGGTCACGTAGAAGCTTGTTGAAATTACGTTTGTAAATAATGACTGCAAAATTAAATGGAAAAAAGAATGTAATTTTTAAGGGTAGAATTTAAGATAAGAGAAAACAAAAACATATTTTGTATTTCAAAGTAGATTTAAACACTATTTGAATGGTGTACATTGAAAGGGTAATGTGTATCAATAACAATTGACTTTTTTCAAATAAAACATTTATTTTCACTTTTATTTCATCATTTCCTGTATCTCAGTGTTTCTAATCTCATGTAGCTTCTTCTTCTCCTCCTCCTTCTTCTTCTTCTTCTTCTTCTTCTTCTTCTTCTTCTTCTCCTCAATTTTTTTCCATGCACTCCAGCGATGGTGGTGACAACAATGAACCATGCCTCTGTAATGTTTTTTAAAATGGCACTTGTAGACTCAATTGGAAGCCTGTGTGACAAGATGAGAAAACAGGAACACAGTGGGGAGATGGGGGCAAAGCTTTGTCCCCCTATATTCAGGAAGTGCCTGAAAAAGGACATTCATAGAAGGATCCCACCGTACTGTTTTAATGAAAGCTGCAGACATTGAATGACTATTGAATTGACATTAACATGTTAAAGCTTATGTAACGGAACCGGACCCAGACCGCACTTGGGTATTTCCGTTATACTGCAGCTTCCTTGTCCGAACACAAATCCCCGGACACCACCCGCTGATCATGCAGGAAATAGACAGCACCCGACTCTTCTTAAGACAGGAAGTCAACTCTTTTCTTTGTACACAAACACAAGATATATACACAGGGCGGGGTAACACAACCAGGGACAGGAAACACATCATCAGCCTGCCCCATCAGTGGGAAGGGCTACAGGAAACACATCATCAGCCCGCCCCATCAGTTAGAAGGGCTACAGGAAACACATCATCAGCCCGCCCCATCAGTGGGAAGGGCTACAGGAAACACATCATCAGCCTGCCCCATCAGTGGGAAGGGCTACAGGAAACACATCATCAGCCCGCCCCATCAGTGGGAAGGGCTACAGGAAACACCCCCCCACCCAACCAAGACACAGAACAATGGGATGTAGCATATGGCAGAAAACAATGGACAACCACCTGGCAGAGAACAATGGACAACCACCTGGCAGAGAACAATGGACAACCACCTGGCAGGGAACAAAGGACAATCCCCACACCAATACACAATACTAGGACATTCACATTCACATCCACACCCTGTACCCCTTAACAGGCACAGGGTGGGTTAAACATAATGAAGGGAACATGAGCTGACACAGGGGTCCCCCCACCCCCAAAAGTCATTCCCGTCACAGCTTATATGTGATTTTAAGTGCAAAACCAGTCTGAATAAGCTTTGTTATAGTCGGAGAAGATCAAGATGAACGCTAATTAGTTGCTAACGGTTACTGCACTTAAGGTGGGAAGTTTTTTTTTAGCAGAAATAGCTTTGTACAATTCTTCTTAAAAAAAACAACAACCTTTTGCACAGGAGTTACATAAAAATGGAGGACCAATGTAAGAAAAGGAGAGCAGGAAGAAGCAGCAGAGAAGATGTTAGAACCAGTGAAAGGAGAAGCAAAGGACAGCTCTCGTCAATGGAGAAGGGGAAAATAGCATGTAGGCCACTAAAGTTCAGCTTTCAGAATTCTAAACTGTTTTTTTACCAAGGCTGAGAGTGAAGAATTGTAGACTGAAGAACCTCTACCAGAATAACCGAATGTAAACATTGTTTACCTAACTTTTTAACAGTTACGCTAATTTAAATAACACAATCTAATAATCAATCAGAGTTGCAAATTCAGGCAGATGCTAATGTCTTCCACATACTTGTTTTTTAAGGAAAAGCAGTCTTGGTTTTCAGTCTGGCTAAAAAGTCATGCACCTGATCATTTATTTTTAGATTTGAGCAAACAGGTCTGAATGAACTGGGACTTGACCTAATGCCAGTTTGCTTGATGTGGATGTAAACCAATAAACACAGCAGAGAGCAGAATGAAAGACATACCATTTATCAGCTCCAGCAACTAACATCTGCTTCCCACTACAATGTCACTGCTTACTGGAGGCTACATTTACTAACATTTGCAACATATTTGAATACCTATAATCCAAATATTCACCCCAAAATTATAGTCCTTACAGTCTTCTGATATAAGTATTGGGTGGGCTTAGGTTTTTTTTGAGCCACCGGTTAGATAAATGCTGTCCACAATTTGGCAAACCTGAACATAGTGATGAATTCCTTTCCAGCACTCCAATCTTTTGTTCAAGTAGTTTCAGCAGCACCACATGTTTTTCCTAAATGGTGGTAGGCCTTCTTATACTGACAGATAAAAACTGGCCAGTAGTTTGCTGCAACTGCTCTCTCTAGTGCAAAAACTCTCCTGCCAGTGGCCAATTTCCAACAAACACTCATTAAGAATTAGAAGACAGCAGACAATAGAACAGTGTAAAATTGGCCAACAGCAGGACACTTTTAATAAATCTATCTCTCAACCCCCCACCTCACCCCCTCGGTCTCCGCCCGAATCACACACCTACTGAGCGACATATCAGACTGGATGTCGCTCCACTTCCTTAAACTGAACCTCTCCAAAACCGAGTTCCTTGTCTTCCCCCCAGCCCGGACACCACCCCCCATTGACTTCTCCATCATGTCCAACAACGCCACCATCAAACCCGCCCCGCAGGCCAGAGTACTTGGTGTCATTCTGGACTCCAACCTATCCTTCCAGCCCCAAGTCCAATCTTTAACAAACTCGTGCAGACTCCACCTCCGCAACATGCAGACTCCACCTCCGCAACATCGCCAAAATCCGCACGTTCCTAACCCCAGAAACCACAAAACAGCTCATCCACTCCCTCATCATATCACGACTCGACTACTGCAACTCCCTCCTCACTGGCCTGCCTTGTCGCTGGCTATCCCCGCTTCAGTCGATCCTGAATTCGGCTGCCAGACTCATTCACCTTTCCAACCGCTCCATCTCCGCCACCCCCCTCTGCCAATTCCTCCACTGGCTTCCGATTGCGCAACGGATCAAATTCAAAATCCTAACACTCACGTACAAAGCTCTCCACCATACTGCCCCGTACTACATCTCTGACCTAATACCCAAGTACCACCCAACACGCTCACTCCGCTCCTCACAAGACCTCCTTCTCTCTAGTTCCCTGGTCTCCTCCTCCCATGCCCGCCTCCAGGACTTCTCCAGGATGTCACCTATGCTCTGGAACTCCCTGCCCCAACCCATCAGATTATCACCTACTCTCCTCTCCTTTAGGCGCACCCTGAAAACCCATCTCTTCAGGAAAGCCTACCCCACCCCCTGCTAACCTGCCGACCTCCTCCACTCTTCCTACCACTCCATCTCCCACAGTTATCTTCTCCTGTACCACCATCCCCTCCCTCCTAGATTGTAAGCTGGAAAGAGCAGGGCGCTCGATCCCCTCATGTTTTGCATTGTATTGGTATTGTTCTGTCACATGTTCTGTCCTCCTTTGTAATGTACAGCGCTGAGTGAACTATCGGCGCTTTATAAATACTGTATAATAATAATAAGAAGAAGAAGAAGTAATTGGCTGAAATGTACTAAAGAAAAAGAGTGCAGACAGTTTTTTTTTTTTAAGATGGACGGCCCGTCCGCTCAGAGGGAAGTAGTGGAGTAAAATGCCTGTCAGTGCAGGGACCATGTGTATCCGACGTCCCAGCATCCTGGATGACGTCACCGCGATGTGGAGAGACGGAGGGGGGGAATTCTTGCTGGAGCCCCAGCTTTAGAAGGAAGAGGCCGGTTGCCGGGACAACATGTTTCGCGCGCATGCGCTTTATCAAGTCTCTGGGACGCTGGGACGTCAGATACATGTGGTCCCTGCACTGACAGGCATTTTACTCCACTACTTCCCTCTAAGCGGACGGGCCGTCCATCTTGGAACCTGGCTTCTTAAAGCCACAGGCTGGTGATCTGTTTTTTACCATATGAATTATTAAAGGCACACCTCCATATAAGGTGTATTACTTTTATCACAAAACTACACAGCGCCCGGCTCCTGTTCATACTTTCCACAAACCAATGTGTTTTTACCATGGCAGCAGTGAGTTTTTTCCCCGCCAATCACAGTTGACATATACCATTCACTTATTTCCTTTGGGACACATCTGTGCGCTTTTATCCAGACCGAAAATAAACAATCATACCTACCTATATCCTTGTAACTTTTTCTTCATACTTGTCTATTTTCCCCTGCCTCTGTGCAGTGTGTGGTCCCTATTCTCTTGCTGCCATTTTAAAAATGTCTGTGTTACTGCGAGATGAATTTCATAATATCTTGCACTTCATCTCATGCATGTGCCATACAACATTGCAGGTGTCTGTTTTTCCCCCAATAGATGCCTGTATTGTCAGATACCCAAAGCTTAGGTCTATAGGTAGGTAGAGGTAGACATACTGTACATCTGTTTACTTTCAACTACTTCAGGTCTGTCATGTATATGTCCAAAAATTGAAAAAGGATGCAGACATTTCATTATTTTTTAAGTGAGTGGACTCAGTGTAATTTTTGTGGGGGATAATACATAGAAGAAGGTCATTATTTTATAGCTGTTGTGCCAACTAATTTTTAATAATTTTTTCAAAGTTGAGTTTCAGCTGTAATATTGTACTTTTTGAGTCACTGAGTTCTAACAAGTCTGGAGATCAAGAGGGCTGAAGGAAAGTCAGAAGCCCTATGTGCAAACTTGTTCCATGTCAGTGTCTCAGAAAGTATTAAATCCAGTGGCTAAGAGTAACAGCTAGATATTCAGTTGTTAAAGGAGAAGGTCAACAAAAGCAAAGTCCATGTTTCTCTTATTATTATACAGTATTTATAAAGCGCCAATAGTTCGCTCAGCGCTGTACATTACAAAGGGGGACAGAACATGTGACAGAACAATACCAATACAATGCAAAACATGAGGGGACTGAGGGTCCTGCTCTTTGGAGCTTACAATCTAGGAGGGAGGGGAAGGTGGTACAGGAGGAGATGGCTGTGGGGGATGGAGTGGTAGGAAGAGTGGAGGAGGTCGGCAAGTTAGCAGGGGGTGGGGTAGGCTTCCCTGAAGAGATGGGTTTTCAGGGTGCGCCTAAAGGAGAGGAGAGTAGGTGATAATCTGATGGGTTGGGGCAGGGAGTTCCAGAGGATGGGTGACACCCTGGAGAAGTCCTGGAGGCGGGCATGGGAGGAGGAGACCAGAGAACTAGAGAGAAGGAGGTCTTGTGAGGAGCGGAGTGTGCGTGTTGGGTGGTACTTGGATATTAGGTCAGTGATGTAGTTCGGGGAAGTATGGTGGACGGCTTTGTACGTCAGTGTTAGGATTTTGAATTTATGACACATTTTATTTAAGCCTTTTCTTTAAATATACCTAACTCTCAGTCCATTCACCAAATGTTTCACCATTTTGCCTGTTACCTTTGTGTAGCATGTGGCCTGATACAAATTTCATCACTGCTCTTAATTTCTGTTCATTTCTGTCAGTGACTTTGTTTTTATTCCCCTTGCAGTTATCAGGATACCTGTCAGTTTTGTGTATTACCATGAACTTTTGCCTCTTTTATGAATGTGCTTTTATAGATACTTATTACATTTTACTACTAGATAGTGTCATTTAAATGTTTTAGTGGGGCTTAAACAGATAGGAACAGAGATCAGTAAATTCTGAAACAAAAATAATTATAAAATTATAAAAATAATAAAAAATAATTAATAATAATAATTAATAGTTAATAAACTCTGTAGGTGTACATTTTGAACAACATCTTAATTTTAAATGTTGTTTTTATATACATTCCCTTTGCTTGAAACCTAAGCTTATGAACAACTATTCCATGTAGTGTCTCAGAGGTTACGAGAATAAAAAATGCACCCTTGGGAGGCCTAAAAAGGGCTGTGAGGATCGTAGACCTATTCTTGTGTGCCCACACCCAACCAAACATTCCCCGCATGAAGCAACTAGTTCCCACTCATCTTCTTCTTGCAACAACCTCAGTTCATAGTCCAGCATCTTTTGAATGTTATAGCAAATGCAGTGCAAGAATGTCTGTCCTTGTGATGTCACTAATCAGCAAAATCTGCCGTGACAGTGCCTGGGGAAAAAGGTTCTTGATGATTCTTTGTACTTGATCTATAATTTGTGTTGCTATTTTGGTTACGACTCTGCTTGCCCTCTGGATTTTGCTGTTCATCTGTTTACCACCTGCTTTGACATATGGATGTCTTGTGATTCTAATAGCTGGTTCACAGGCTGTGCACTGGTCAACCCCTCAGCATTCAGCTTTGGCCATCTTCACTTTGTACATCCATGATTATCAGTGAGGCCAACCTGAAGGCTTGGAAGAAAGGAAAACCTAGCCTCTTATAGGGTTTATTGTATTAACTATATGGTTCTTAGTTCTGCATACCGCTTCTCCCTCAGGGGTGTCAGGGCAGGGGCTGTGGAACAGACAGGCAGGCCAAGTGGCAGGGTAACGCACTGACTGATGACAACCACTACCCACAGACCGAAGTCCCTCAGGGTGCGGAGTCTAAGTCCCAGGCTGCCCTTCACCAAAGCCCCTGATGGTGGGGATGGACTTGACGCAGCCAGGAACCAGGACGCGGCCCCCGAGACACCCCGGCTGCGGCAATGGCCACCGCCAATGGCGTGTAGCTGGTAGGAAATGACAATAGAGTAGTCAGGCAGGCCGGGTTGACAACAACGGGGCAAAACGGTACAGAACAGTGGACAAGAATCACAGGTCACGGGCCGGGTTCAGCAACGGAAGGTCAGATCAAAGGAAAACACAGAGAATGGTCTAGTCACAAGCCGAGTCAGATTCCAAGAGAGTCACGAGAGTCAGAACAGAGCTGTAGCAACACAAAGACACAAGTGCAAAGGGCATGTGTGGATCACAGGCTTATATGTAATTAGCCACACCCCTCTGGGGGGTGGACCTCAGAGGCCGAAGGCATAGAAGACTTCCACCATGCTCAGCAGAAACCCAAGATGGACGCCACCACATGAAGCAGCACAATCTCTGGGAAAAGGTAGGATCTTGACAAGGGGATCCAGAATGTCCACAAATAAGCAGTTTTTGCCTATTTGGAAATGAGCAAAATTATATAGAGACAGTGGAATGACAACCGAGACAGCAGAAGAGGATGCTTTTTTTTCTTTTACTGCAAAAACAGAAGCATCATTGAACAATTTGCATTAGTTAGAGAAGGACGTACAGCTCAGAAATGTCTGCAACTGTGGTAAAGCCCAACTCCAGACAATTTTTCCCCAAAAAAGTCCTTCAGCAGTTGTGAAAATGTTAAAGTAGTTCGTGCTGCAAAACTCAACTTTTTAAATGAATTTCTTTCCATCGCTATAGTTGACCTCAGTCTTTTAGGTAAGGGTGATAAATCTATCTTCACAACTCTGGCAGGGACATTTATATACACTATATTGTCAAAAGTATTGGAACACCCCTCCAAATCATTGTATCCAGATGTTCCAATCCCCTCCATGGCTACAGGTGTATAAAATCAAGCACCTAGGCATGCAGGCTGCTTCTACAAACATTTTTGAAAGAATGGGCGCTTTCAGGAGCTCAGTGAATTCAAGCGTGGTACTGTGATAGGTTGCCACCTGTGCATCCGTGAAATGTCCTGGTTACTAAATATTCCACAGTCAACTGCTAGTGGTATTATAACAAAGTGGAAGCAACTGGGAACAACAGCAACTCAGCCAAGAAGTGGTAGGCCACATAAAATGACAGAGCGGGGTCAGAGCATGCTGAAGCGCACAGTGCGCAGAAGTCACCAACTGTCTGCAGAGTCAATAGCTAAAGACCTCCAAACTTTGTGTGGCCTTCAGATGAGCACAACAACAGTGCGTAGAGAGTTTCATTGAATGGGTTTCCATGGCCGAGAAGCTGCATCCAAGTCTTACAACATTAAGTGCAATGCAAAGTGCCGTATGCAGTGGTGTAAAGCACTCCACCACTGGACTCTAGAGAAGTGGAGATGTGTTCTCTGGAGTGACCAAGCACACTTCTTTGTCTGGCAATAAAATGGATGTGTCTGGGTTTGGTGGTTGCCAGGAGAACGGTAATGCCTGATTGCATTGTGTCAAATGTAAAGTTTGGAGGATTGGCATGGTGTGGGGTTGTTTTTTTCAGGGGTTGGGCTTGACCCCTTAGTTCCAGTGAAGGGAACTCCTAAGGCATCAGCATACAAGATATTTTGGCCAATTTCATGCTCCCAACTTTGTGGGAATAGTTTGGGGATGGCTTCCTGTTCCAACATGACTGGGCACCAGTGCAAAAAGCAAGGTCCATAAAGACATGGATGCGTGAGTTTGGGGTGGAGAAACTTGACTGGCCTGCAAAGAGTCCTGACCTCAACCCCATAGAACACCTTTGGAATGCATTATAGCGCAGAATACAAGCCAGGCCTTCTTGTCCAACATCAGTACCTGAGCTCACAAATGCGCTTCTGGAAGAATGATCAAACCTTCCCAGAGACACCCTCCTAAACCTTGTAGGCAGCCTTCTCAGAAGAGTTGTAGCTGTTACAGCTGCAAAGGGCGGGGCCAATTCAATATTGAACCCTACGAACTAAGACTGGGATGCCATTAAAGTTCATGTGCATCCCATTACTTTTGGAAATATAGTGTATTTCAGAATGCATTACCTAATATGCGATTCTTTATTTTTTAATCATTGCACCGTAAAAATATATGAAAATGCAGGGTGTACAGCGGTACGTATCCTCATTCCAGGTTGTTCACTGAAGATTGAACTCTAAACTATTATTTTGTTTAAAAAAAGACAGTGTAAAGAAATTCCACTGGAAAACCATTTAAATTGTTGTCAACATTATTATTGTGCATTCTTCTGGATGCTGCTGAAGGAAGTATATTTCAACTCCTTTATTGTTTCAGTTGTGTGTTATGGTTACGGCTGCTACTACTGTGCGGTGTTACATTATTGATATAAATGTATTTGATTTTACAGGCAAAATTAAAAAAAATTGAATTGTTATTACATTGCTAATAATTTACAGCTTAGTCTTTTGCATGCAGGTGAGTTATGGTTTTCCTGGATCCATCATATCCCATTGAAACAGACAAGATGGGGCCAGTGGAAGAGGAAACCTTCTATCCTCAGGTTGGATCATTGTGTCCCCTATAGTACTTGTCAGTTGTAAGCAAGTAAACTCTGTATAAACTGTTTGGTATAACATGTTCACTCTAGTGACAGCTACCCAGACCCTAGAGGGAGCGTGTTGATTTAGCCATAAGAAATGTTTAGGTATTTGGAGTCTGGTAGCAATTTTGAGGTAAATAGTGTTTTGATTGGATTTTTAAAGTTAGCGGTGATTTACGCTGAAAAGAAAGAAGGTATCTAAAGAGATGCATACAGAGAACAGTGCCAACCATCAAGTGACAATTGTAGGTTGTTCTACGTAAAGCTGATTTCTAGGCTAACAGCTAAATACGCAGCTAGTATACTCATGTGGGAGATATTGTACCTGGCATAGACCTGGTTCTCTGGGTAGGAGACCTTTTTTTTTCTTTGCTGCAGTTTAGCTGCATTTATAGGTCTTGTCCCTCACACGGCCTGTGACTGGACAGTGAAGGAAAATGAAGCCTAATGAAGCTCTTCTTTCTGTATCTCTGCTTTTTCCTCTTATCATGGAATATGCTGTTAGCATACAAACACTGCAACACAGCTGATTAGCTCATCATACAGCTCTTCCCTCTACTGGTTTTGCCAACTGTCCACTAAATCACAGATTGTCCAGTAAAAAAAAAAGTTTTGCTCCAGTCAGGGGCGGACTGACAACTCATGGGGCCCCCGGGCAATAGGGGATCATGGGGCCCCTGTGTCATTGCCCAAACTCAAAAAAGCCTATGAAAAAGGTACCAGGGGAATCTCATGGGGCCCCCTACTGACCCCGGGCCCTCGGGCAGCGCCCGAGTTTCCAAATGGTCAGTCTATAACTGTCTGTGGATGGAAAGGACAACAGTCATGAACGACTAGTTGAAATAGTCAACCTAGTTAACTAGGTAACTAGAAGGCTAGGTTAACCTCTCTATTCATTCTTCACAAACCTGGAGACAGTGCAAACAGATGTGAGGCATTTAATGAACAAGATGCTTGTAAAGTTTTCTAGGAAAAATATTTGTGGCTAAATGCACCTTAGATGGCAACAGCTCTGCTCCATCACACTAGAAGCTCTACTGGATCACAATTACAGACAGATGAATACTAACACCAACATTCAATCAACTGGATAAAAACATACGATGTAAAGTAAACATTAAAGTGATTCTAAAGAAATTTATTTTAACAAACATGTTATATTTACCTGCTCTGTGCAATGGTTTTGCACAGAGCAGCCCCAATCCTCCTCTTCTCTGGTCCCCCACAGGAGGTCTCAGTTCCTCCCTCCTGTTGAGTGCCCCATAGCAAGCAGCTTGCTATATGGGCACTCATACATGCTAGCTCCGGAGCCCCACTCTGTATGTCCCCACCCCCCTGCTCCCTCCTCATTAGCTGTGAGCCAATGAGGACGGAGAGAGCTGGGAAAGCAGATGCACTCATGCACATTGCTGGATCAAGATCAGGCTCAGGTAAGTACTGGTGGGGAACTGGAGAAGCTGAAGACTTCACACAAAAGGTTTTTTACCTTCATGCATAGAATGTATGAAAGTTAAAAAACTTCAGCCTTTAGAACCTGTAGTGGATTGTGATAGACAGTCCACGTTTTATTAGATGGTCAGTAAAATGACAATTTTATAGTCTTGCTACTTTCTGCTTCTTGCTCTTTAAATTCCTTACTCTCTTAACCTCCCTGGCGGTATGATTCTTTCCGATTTTTTGTGCTGAAAGCGGTACCATTTTTTTGCATGGAAATATGTAGTTTTTTATTGTAGGCTGTAATTTTTAGGAATAACTCACTAAAATCTGTCCGGACAAGAGTCTAGTAAACATCCCGGGGAGGATAAAACTTGAAACACGAAATCATAAATTATAATTTAATAAATAATCATAAAAAATAATAATATAATAGTAATAATAAATTTAATTCAATAATATAATCAAACCAAAAACACTGAAATTTGAAATACAGAGGCAAATTCGCACATCGCTGAGCAAAGTCGCAAAATCGTTTTCAGTGTCTGATGACGAATTTCCCCCACCAATCATTATCACTCAATTCTGCAAGTGGTTCTGATTTACTATCGCTGTTCTAAAACCGCTTTTGACGTAAAGGGACACTTTTTGGACGCCATGGACTTTTCTAAGTTTCCAGGCAGAAAGAACAGTCAAAATGTAGGCAGGGCGCCGGACAAAGCACTCGGGACAAAATGTATGTGAAATGCATTGAAACAGCAATGACAGCAAAAATTAAATTTTTAAAAAATTTCAAATTTCCCGCCGGTTCCGGCTCCCGTACGTCCCGACGTCACAGGGACCGGAACACGGAAGACGGATGCCGGCATCGGCCGGAGGAGATGGCCGGGGACGCTGCAGGGGACACATCACGGGAGCGAAGGACAAGGTAAGCTCTGCAGGGACCCCCTGAGCAGCGCCGCATAGTAAGCCCGAGTGTAGCTCGGGGTTACCGCTTTTGGTATTGAAATTTTACCCCGAGCTACACTCGGGAATACCACCAGGGAGGTTAAGTAAACAATCAGATATAAGTTGACAGAACAATGATAATTAAGATGGCGCCTTCATCCGGAGTCTCACCCGAGGTGACTCATTAGAAGAAAAGTATCTTTTAATGTAAACAGCCCCCCATAAAAGGGAATGAGTCGTTTTGGGGACAATGATTGGTAGATATTAACACGGATGGAAGAATACACAGAAACCTAGTGGACTTTTCACCCAATCATCGTATATGCTTCGCCTGCGTCATGTGACTTATAAATGTTACTGTTATTTCCTCAATAAAGTAGAATTTTAGGAAGTTGGCAAACTGCATTTATGTGTCAGTGACTTACTTCCACGTGAACGTATTCTCACATTAATTAGGCTCACTGGTAGATCACAACAGCTGTGGTCGGTAAGTGACCGCATCCAAAACAAACCACTATAAAGTTTCCCAAAGACACTTGACCAGGGGCAGACTGACAACTCATGGGCCCCCCGGGCAATTGGGGATCATGGGGCCCCTGTGTCCTTGCCCAAGCTCAAAAAAGCCTATGAAAAAGGTACCAGGGGCACCTCATGGGGCCCCCTACTGACCCCGGGCCCTCGGGCAATGCCTGAGTTTCCAAATGGTCAGTCCGCCCGGGCACTTGACACCAAATGGACACTCACACTGTTCTAATTAGGACAGTTTGTTGGAAATCCATAGATTGCTGAAGTTGCCCAGTAGGGTAAAGAAGAAACTGTCATCAAGCAGCACCCTATAATATATGGACACAGTGAAAGTAACACTAGACATTCTTTATTTCTGTTTTTTAGTGCATTTCCCTTCTTCACAGTTCATATAAACACTGCACACACACTTGTATGTATGTAGTGTTTATAAAAAATGGGATTTATTTGTAAAAAATGTTATTAAAAAAAAAAAAAAAAAAAAAAGGATTAATGACAATATTGTCATAAATGAGACATGGCCAGGGATTTTCATAGGGAATATCTGGCCTACTGGAAAATCTCTATAAAGACAGTATGTATAACCAAACTATCAACAAAGTATCCACACATCTGACAGTTATTCAAGGTAGACATATGTTTAAAATAATCACAACATTTTAATGAGACAAGTTAAAGTGGATGTAAAGGCTGAAGGTTATTTTCCTTTATGCATTCTATGCATTAACCTCCCTGGCGGTCTGATTATGTCAATATTTTTGAATGTCAAAGCGGTACATTGTTTTTCATGGAAATTTGTTGTTTTATATTGTAGGCCTGTAATTCTTAGCAATAACTCACTTAAATCTGTCCAAACAAGAGTCTAGTAAACATCCCGGGTAGGATAAAGTTTAAAACACGAAATCATACATTATAATACAATAAAAATTTATAAAAATTAATAATATAATAATAATACATTTAATTCAATAATGTAATCAAACCAAAAACACTGAAATTTGAAATAGAGCGCCAAGTTCGCACATCGCTGAGCAAAGTCGCAGAATCGTCACTGTCATCACTTTCAGTGTCTGATGATGAATTTCCCCACAAATCATTATCGCTCAATCCTGCAAGTGATTCTAATTCACTATCACTGTTTTCTAGCTGATCTAAAACCGCTATTGACCTAAAGGGGCGCTTTTTGGACGCCATGGACGTTCTCAGGTTTCTGGGCAGAAAGAACGGTAAAAGTTCAGGCAGGGCGCCGGACAAAGCACTAGAGACAAAACTGAGCTGAAATGGTTTGATATAGTAATGTCATCCTAACAGATTACAATGTATTGTGTGTATGTCATGTTTTTACTTTTTTGAATCTCCCACCGGTTCCGCCCCCCTGCGTCGTGACGCTTGCAGAGAAGGGAACCCGGAAGACGGATTCCGGAATCGGCTGGAGGACACAGCGAGAGGACATTGGGGAATCGAAGGACAAGGTAAGTTACACTACAGTGTAATCCTGAGTGTGGCTTGGGGCAGGGGAGGACTGACAGCTCATGGGGCCCCCGGGCAATAGGGGATCATGGGGCCCCTGTGTCCTTGACCACACTCAAAGCACACCCAAAAAAGCCTATAAATGTAGCAGGGACATTTCATGGGGCCCCCTACTGATGGTCAGTCCGCCCCTGGCTTGGGGTTACCGCTTTTAAAACTGAAAATTAACCCCAAGCCTCACTCCGCTAGGAAGGTTACCCCCCTGGCGGTATTCCCGAGTGTAGCTCGGGGTAAAGTTTCAGTACCAAAAGCGGTAACCCCCCCGAGCTACACTCGGGCTTACCCTGTGGCGCTGCATAGGGATTGCCTGCAGAGCTTACCTTGTCCTTTGCTCCTGCGATGTGTCCCCTGCAGCGTCCCCGGCCATCTCCTCCGGCCGATGCCGGCATCCGGCTTCTGTGTTCCGGTCCCTGTGACGTCGGGACGTATGGGCACCGCCGGCGGCAGGAAATTTGGAAATTTGAAAAAATGTCATTTTTAAAAAAAAAAATTTTACATAGTAAAACATTGCTGTTTCAACCCATTTCACATACATTTTGTCCTGAGTGCTTTGTCCGGCGCCCTGCCTGCATTTTGTCTGTTCTTTCTGCCTAGAAACTGAGAAATGTCCATGGCGTCCAAAAAGTGTCCCTTTAGGTCAAAAGCGGGTTTAGATCAGCTAGAGAACAGCGATAGTAAATCAGAACCACTTGCAGAATTGAGTGATAATGATTTGTGGGGGAAATTCATCATCAGACACTGAAAACGATTCTGCGACTTTGCTCAGCAATGTGCGAATTTGCCTCTGTATTTCAAATTTCAGTGTTTTTGGTTTGATTATATTATTGAATTAAATATATTATTATATTATTATTTTTTATGATTATTTATTAAATTATAATTTATGATTTCGTGTTTCAAATTTTATCCTCCCCGAGATGTTTACTAGACTCTTCTTCGGACAGATTTCAGTGAGTTATTCCTAAAAATTACAGCCTACAATAAAAAAACTACATATTTCTATGAAAAAAAATGGTACCGCTTTCAGCACAGAAATACTGACATAATCAGACCGCCAGGGAGGTTAAGGTAGAAAATCTTCAGTATGCAGCTTCACCCTCAGCTCACCCCAATACCTACCCAAGCCTGATCCAGATCCAGCAATGTGCACGAGAGCAGTGGCTCTCCCAGGTCTCTCCCTCCCCATTGACTGATATACACAGCTGCTGGAGCTATTGGCTCTGACTGTTGTCAATCAAATTCAGTCAGGAGGGAGGGGGCAGAGCCGAGTCATGCCCTGTGTGTCTTATGGATACACAGATGCAGCTCGAGAATGAGTGTGCTCAAGTGCCCCCAGAGCAAGCAGCTGCCTCTAAATGCCCCTGCCTTCAAACTCCACTAAAAGCCTATGTGTGCATGGACAGATAGGCTAACATGCAGGGGTGTTTGGAGGTAGAAGAAAAAAAAATGCCAAGTGCCCCCAACAGTAGCATTAAAAATGTCCAGTGTGCATGAGAAATTAAAGATAGTTCTTTAATTGCATGGGTATGTAGTACTTGTATCCATCTAAAAACACAATTCTTCTTGTGTATTACTGTGTTTAACATATTGATCAATGGAAAACGTATTGCTATAACATTGGGACACATACTGATAAAGTGGAACAATTTATATTATTATTATCATTAGGATTAGTATCATTATTATTACTATTATTATTAGTCATAGTCATTGTAACGGTAGTAGTAATAATAATAATATTAATAATATCAATAATAATCACCATCGTCATCATCATTCCCATTGATAGCTTCTAAAGAAAGCAGACAATTAATAAAATAGAAAAAATGTTAATTCAAGCCACTCGCGCAGAATGTAAAATAAATGTAATACTATGAACATAAGCGTAAAATCGGTCAGTGTTAATATAATATAATGCATGAACTCCAAATATGTTTCAGAAAATAGTCTGGATAATCAAAAGGAGGTTTAAAATAAGACCAAACAGTATCAAAGCAATATGAAATTGTGAAAAGTCTTCTGACTTATTAAAGCAGACATGCACACTCTGAAGACAACATAACCAGAAAATTTAAAGCAGGGTCAGTGAGGACAGGCAGAAAGAAAGAAATTACTTTGAGTTGATCAAAAAGTTTCCAGACAAGTCATGCCAAGTAGTCTGCATCATTCCTTAATTCTCTCTGGAGGGTATTGATTAAAATGTCAAGATTCCGTAACGATAGTTACCATGAACATAGTGTTCAGGGGGTTGAAATGAATAATGTAAAATATTGAGTAAAATAGAGAATAAAACAAATCTTGAATGTGGACTCTAAATCACTGTCCTTCAGGGCCTTTACCTGGATACATTTATAGCACTTGTGACAAATGTTGGAAATTTGAGAAAAGAGAACTTAAGTTTACCTTGAGTGTTTCCTTTTTCTAGGCTATAGTAAATCAGCTATTTCACCAAAGAATTCCTTTGTTAGTTATTAAACATGCATATCCAGAACCTGATGACAGAATTCTCTTAAGAAACGCATTGGGACTTATTTAATAAGGTAGTGATTAGGGTTGAACCGTGTGAAATCCAGTTGTAGGGAATAAATACAAATGGGGGTTTTGTTCTGGTAAGTGTATTTTGTTAATTGGGCATTTCCAGTAACATGTCTAGTTTGTTGCTGTGGCCAATTTCATATGGAATTGGTAGGTTTGATAGGGAACAAAAATATTTCAAGCTCTGTTTCATTTACTATGGATCACTGGCGTCCTGGCAGGAATGACAAGCAAGGAATGAAAACCATTCATTTATATATAAAACCATCAGATGAAACTTCATTTTGCATACCCCATCATGTGTGAGGAAAATTTAAAGAAACAGAATTCTTGCCAAGGCATGATTTGGTATTGAAAAATAACAACTACTAAATAATTATGTAATTTGCAGCTTACCAATTCTTAGATGTGATGGCTGCATTTGTTTTCTTCTTTAGTTTTTATTTCCAGTATTTTCATCTGGTGATTTATCCACTAAGTCTGTTGTTTTTCAACATAGCAGGCTCTCCTGCAGATGTAGCAGTTAGAGCAGCTTTTTTCAACCTTTCCAATGCAGAGGAACTCTTGGCATAACTTTCCGGTCTCAGGCAGCTAAAAATGACTATATCTACAATTCATGATACATTAGTGTGATAGTCAAAGGTAAGAATTCTCCTTACACTTGTGGTCATTGGGAAGAATTACCCCCTTACAGATTGCTAAAAAGATCAATGGTGTCAGTGGGAACTTACCTGAGAGGCAAAAATTGCTCATTGCTCAAGGAACCCCTGGCAACCTCTGGAGGAACTCTAGAGTTCCACAGAACCCTGTTAGAATGTTGACACAAATCATTTACACTAACGGATGCTTATAATTATCACCTTTTTTTTTTCCAAACACATTTTTATTGAATATTTTAAGAGTAAATGGGCTACAGAAGGAAAAAGAAAGGGGGATGAGCGTATCTCATTATAAAAATGTACAATGATCAATTATGAATCGATATAGAGATATTGTCCATTACATAGCAATACAATCAGCATATTAAGAGGGAGATATCTGACAACTGATATCAGGTAATATAAGATAAAATATATAGTAGGTAGCTGGTGGAAAGACACTGGTAGCAAGAGTCAGTTATGTGTGAATGATGGCAAGATTTAATAGCAACCTAGAATACCTACAATAGGGATAATGGGATAATAAATAAAACTGTTAGCTGATGCCAGAACCTCCTTATCAGATCTTTGATAGGACAGATACAGACCCTCGTATGCCTATTAGCCGAATCCACATTTCAGTCTAGAATCCCTAATCAAAATGTCGGATTTGCCAGCTTAAGTAACTAGAGTTTTAAGAGATGCATGCTCTGGTCCCAGGCCCATCAGTCATTTAACAGTCCCATAGCTGAATGAGCAATACACATTGCTGTCTCTCTCCCTTGGTAGAATCCATAATTCCAGTGCATTTTATAACTTCTGAAATAATCACAGTACAGCCAGAATAAGTACATATTTACCTTATTCCATTAATTTGTAACATTTTGAGCTCAAACATCGTTACCGTAGAAGTATGGGTAGCAGAACCAACTCAATTCCTATCCTAGGCAAACTGGGCATCAGAAACCTATCATGCCAAACCATTCATTCTATATGTATTCAAGGATGATAATAATACCTATAGAAAACTGGATCTGTAGCTTGATCATAAACTCAGAGACATCCTATGACCACCCATCAGCCTCTTGATTGGCCAGATCACTTCTAACAATATCCGCCCTCCCAAGCAAGAAAAGAAAGCTGCCTTGAAAGTTGTCAGCTTTCATGTAACAATACACCAAATAAAACGTGTCAATTCATATGAGAGGCAATGTACCATCTTGCTTGATTTATTGGACTCTGCTGAACCTGGACATTGTTACGTATTCTCACCCTCAACACCTTTTTTTCTCTGTTGCAGACTCTTTTTTCTTTGTAATACCTGTTTTTGTAAATATTTTATTTGCACCATTTTTACCTATATTTTAAAAAGTGTCTCTGAAGCGCTAAAGCGAAGTCAAAGAATCTCTTGAAGAGTGTTACTGTAGTGAACATCTCTGAATATACCTGTCTGTGGTGACAGTGTGTGTTACAGACGTTTATTCTAAAAATCATATTTGCTATTGCTTATACTGGGAACATGCCGTACCTCTCGGTGATAACGTAGGTGGTGGGTGGCAATTTAAAGGGTTAATTGCTTAGTTAACTAAACCCAGTGACAATCGTTTTCAGCTTGTTGGCACTTAGAGCAGGGTCCCACAAGCTGGTAAATTTATGTGCAGGGTGAGGCTGAGAGTTCATTGTTGTGAATTAGTGACAACGCGATGTGAGGTTGACCAGCCAGTGGTCACAAGTGGATATAAAGGGCAATGGTCTGACCCTCATTTGTAACGCTGTGGACCAAAATGTCAGGGGTCTATCTGCACCCTGGAGAAACATTGCCCTGGCTGATCCAGGTAATCTACTTTTACAAATCTGATTTGTTAGTAGCACATTTACACAGTCCAACCTATACAAATGTACCGTATTTGCCGGCGTTTAAGACGACTCTTTGACCCTTGAAAATCTTCTCAAAAGTCGGGGGTTGTCTTATACGCTGGTATACGGCATACTGACACTTTTTAGGGGGGCGGCGCGGTGCCGCCGCCGCCCCCCCCTTCCAACGGAAGGGACACTAAGTACAGGGGTGGGCAGGGGCTGCTGTTTCTTACCTGGATCCGGTCCCATGACGATCCGGTCCAGGAAGCGCGGCTGCTCCTTCAGTTCGGCCACTGGATGTTCGCGCGGCTGCTCGGCTCTGCCTCCTCACCGGTGTTTGGCCACCAGAACTGTAGCTCAGGAAAGGTACACAGGCGGCCAATCACCGGCGAGGGGGCGGAGCCGAGCAGCCCCGCGAAAATCGAGTGCAGGAGCAGCAGGTAAGTGTTCAGTGTAGAGGTGCTGCTGCAACCACATATGCTGGCTGCAGCAGCACCATACTAGAACATCGGTCAGCAAGTGTCATTGGTGTCAGTGGGAGGAATAGTGGTCTATCACTGATACCAATGATGGAGCACTATTCCTCCCACTGATACCAATGATGGAGCACTATTCCTCCCACTGACACCAATGATGGGGCACTATTCCTCCCACTGACACCAACGATGGGGCACTATTCCTCCCCCCCACTGACACCAACGATGGGGCACTATCCCCCCCCCCACTGACACCAATGATGGGGCCCTATTCCACCCCCCACTGACACCAATGATGGGGCACTATTCCACCCCCCACTGACACCAATGATGGGACACCATTCCTCCCACTGACACCAATGTTGGGACACTATTCCTCCCACTGACACCAATGATGGGTCACTATTCCTCCCACTGATACTAATGATGGGGCACTATTCCTGCCACTGATACCAATGATGGGGCATTATTCCCCCCACTGATACCAATGATGGGGCACTATTCCACCCCCCACTGACACCAATGATGGGGCACTATTCCTGCCACTAATACCAATGATGGGGCACTATTCCTCCCACTGACACCAATGATGGGGCACTATTCCTCCCACTGATACCAATGATGGGGCACTATTCCTCCCACTGATACCAATGATGGGGCACTATTCCTCCCACTGATACTAATGATGGGGCATTATTCCTTCCACTGATACCAATGATGGGGCATTATTCCCCCACTGATACCAATGATGGGGCACTATTCCACCCCCCACTGACACCAATGATGGGGCACTATTCCTGCCACTAATACCAATGATGGGGCACTATTCCTCCCACTGACACCAATGATGGGGCACTATTCCTCCCACTGATACCAATGATGGGGCACTATTCCTCCCACTGATACCAATGATGGGGCACTATTCCTCCCACTGATACTAATGATGGGGCATTATTCCTTCCACTGATACCAATGATGGGGCACTATTCCTCCCACTGACACCAATGATGGGGCACTATTCCTCCCACTGATACCAATGATGGGGCACTATTCTCCCCACTGATACTAATGATGGGGCACTATTCCTGCCACTGATACCAATGATGGGGCACTATTCCTCCCACTGACACCAATGATGGGGCACTATTCCTCCCACTGATACCAATGATGGGGCATTATTCCTTCCACTGATACCAATGATGGGGCACTATTCCTCCCACTGACACCAATGATGGGGCACTATTCCTCCCACTGACACCAATGATGGGGCACTATTCCTCCCACTGATACCAATGATGGGGCACTATTCCCCCCACTGATACTAATGATGGGGCACTATTCCTCCCACTGACACCAATGATGGGGCACTATTCCTGCCACTAATACCAATGATGGGGCACTATTCCTCCCACTGACACCAATGATGGGGCACTATTCCTCCCACTGACACCAATGATGGGGCACTATTCCTCCCACTGATACCAATGATGGGGCACTATTCCCCCCACTGATACTAATGATGGGGCACTATTCCTCCCACTGACACCAATGATGGGGCACTATTCCTGCCACTAATACCAATGATGGGGCACTATTCCTCCCACTGACACCAATGATGGGGCACTATTCCTCCCACTGATACTAATGATGGGGCACTATTCCTCCCACTGATACTAATGATGGGGCACTATTCCTGCCACTAATACCAATGATGGGGCACTATTCCTCCCACTGACATCAATGATGGGGCACTATTCCTCCCACTGGTGTGCATTGGAAGAGGGGTAGTCTTATACGGCGAGTATAGCCCAAACACTACATTTTAGCAGGAAAAGTAGGGGGTCGTCTTATACGCCGGCAAATATGGTATTCTGTCATTTGCTTTATACCTGTGTCTCAGAAACATGTGAATCTTTGGCCACTTCTTTTATCAGAGCCTTGGTTATTGATGTCATGTTGATTCTGAAGAACACATCACTGAATGTCGGCCACATTACCATAGTCCTATGATCCTAGTGATGAGCTCAGGCACACATCATGTTTTCTGGTAATAATGTTGCTATGTTTTTTTCTTCTGACTGTATATCTTCAAATGCAGTTACTGTTTTTAATCAACAAATTACCATATTGGATCCTATTTCGGGCAACATCTGCTCAGACTAGAGGATGAATGTTACAAAAAAAAATATGTAATGTGTGGGCAGACAAAAGATCCCTTTTGTAAGGAGATACCAAACTACTCATGGTTGGTAAATTTGTTCTTCCCACATAACAATCGCACATTTAAACTTTACCAGTATGTACTTTAAAAATAATTCCTTATTAAAACCAGCTGCAGTGTTGGCTACTGTGAAATGTCAAGTTGTGTACTGTCGCTTCCTCTTTCTGACATGCTGCATTAGACGTTCTTTTCAGAAGAAAGTAAAACAATTTGGTATGATTTCCTCGAAATCCATTGTCAAGATTTGCCTGATGGAGACTGGAGACTCTTTCTATTTGTTCCACATTTCTACCTTCAAATATGAAATCTCAAGAATATATTGCATTTCATAACTAATGTAAAGATGATGAGTGGGGAAAAAAGGAAGTTGCATGAACATGTTCATTTTCGCTTTTAACCAGCAAATAGAGATGTATTGTGTAAGGCTGGATTTACACTTCCATGTTTTTCTTGATGCGTTGTCCACTGAAAGTAATGAAATCTCTTTAAAACAAATCTCATTGCATGCATTCAGAAGAGCATTATGACACATATAAACACATTATGATATGCGCAGGGGCGGACTGACAACTCATGGGGCCCCCGGGCAATAGGGGATCATGGGGCCCCGGGCAATAGGGGATCATGGGGCCCCTGTGTCCTTGCCCAAACTCAAAAAAGCCTATGAAAAAGGTACCAGGGGCATCTCATGGGGCCCCCTACTGACCCCGGGCCCTCAATAGGGGATCATGGGGCCCCTGTGTTCTTGCCCAAACTCAAAAAAGCCTATGAAAAAGGTACCAGGGGCATCTCATGGGGCCCCCTACTGACCCCGGGCCCTCGGGCAGTGCCCGAGTTTCCAAATGGTCAGTCCGCCCCTGGATATGCGTCAACATACGTTACAATGCACTTTGATGCAGTTCTGCTGATTTCAATGGACAATGCCTCTGGGGAAAACACATAGGTGTGAATCCAGTCTTAAACTGCGGATTCATTTTTTTCCTTTAGAAGACTGTAGATTCAAACTTTTTGTTTTGGTATTGGTAATCCCCCCAAAAAGCAAGGGAAAGTATTTTGAAAAAGTGCTGCTGAAAACATTCTTACCTTAAATAGAGGAAAACTAGTTTAATATAATTTGCCATCCATGTAATACTATATGGGGTATATTTCTTCTATATTATAGTTGAAGAAAACACCAGAGCAATTGACATATCACAGTAAATGAGAAAACAGATATTATTTACTAAAAAAAAGAACAGAACCTGATAAAAAAAAGGTTTTAACTGGAAATCACTGCAGTTTTACAAGATATGGCCTTAGTCTTCTCCCTTCAAACCTCTTCCCTTTCTTCCCTATCTCCTCCATTAATAGAAGCTATACTATAGCTTCCATGAGTGAAAAGGTGGACAAATGAATGAAAGGGCTACCTCCTCCACTTTAGATTGTTTTTCATTGATTGAAGCTATAGTATAGCTTCTCTGATGGATCTGGGCTGAAGGGTCTGACTTGGTCAGCTCTCCTCACAGGTGCATATTATTATTATTATACAGTATTTATATAGCGGCAAAGGGTTTGCTCAGCGCTATACAATAGCAAGGGGGACAGAACATGAGACAAGACAGTAACAATACAATACACGAGGGGTTCGAGGGCCCTGCTCTTTCGAGCTTACAATCTAGGAGGGAGGGGAGGGTGGCACAGGAGGAAGTGGCTGTGGGGGATGGAGTGGTAGGAGGAGTGGAGGAGATCGGTTGTTAGGTGAGGGTGGGGTAGGCTTCCCTGAAGAGATGGGTTTTCAGGGTGCGCCTGAAGGTGAGGAGGGTAGGTGACAGTCTGATGGATTGGGGTAGGGAGTTCCAGAGGATGGGAGAAGTGGAGGAGATCGGTTGTTAGGTGAGGGTTGGGTAGGCTTCCCTGAAGAGGAGGGTTTTCAGGGTGCGCCTGAAGGTGAGGAGGGTAGGTGACAGTCTGATGGATTGGGGTAGGGAGTTCCAGAGGATGGGGGAAGTCCTGGAGAAGTCCTGCAGTCGGGCGTGGGAGGAGGAGACCAGGGAGCTAGAGAGTAGGAGGTCCTGTGAAGAGCAAAGGGCATGGGTAGGGTAGTATTTGGGTATCAGGTCAGTTAGGTAGTTTGGGGCGGCGTTGTGAATGGCTTTGTAGGTCAGAGTTAGCAGTTTGAATTTGATGCGTTGGGCAATCAACAGGATCTTCAAATAGTATTCCTTTACTTACTATGTGAGAAAGTGATATAGTCAACACAAAAGAGAGATAATTTTAGCAAAGCAGAATCCGATCATTTGTATGTTTAATGAGGTTTAATTAAGTGCTGTAGGAGAGGTGTATACTATTACTATAACACAAGAGGCCTGTAGCGCAGAGGAATGAGATATGCTTTCAAAATGGAGGATTACTCCTTATTGCCCACTGATTATTGAGAATCCCATTTTATTGACTTATAATCACATTATGACAGATGCACATGACGCTATCTTCAAAAAAATCGACAACCACTTTCCTTCATGCCGAGCCAGCTTTATAATCAGAAGCTGACCTAGTTATTTTTTATCAGTATTCCTATTTTAAAGGCCAGCTGTAGCCCACATGCCCTCTTGGAGTGCTCCCGGTCCGCCTTCTTTAACCTCCCTGGCGGTATTCCTGAGTGTAGCTCGGGGTAAAATTTCAGTACCAAAAGCGGTAACCCCCCCCCGAGCTACACTCGGGCTTACCATGCGGCGTTGCTCAGGGAGTCCCTGCAGCACTTACCTTGTCCTTCGCTCCCACGATGTGTCCCCTGCAGCATCCCCGGCCATCTCCTCCGACCGATGCTGGCATCCGGCTTCCGTGTTCCGGTGCCTGTGACGTCGGGACGTACGGGCGCCGGAACCGGCGGGAAATTTGAAATTTTAAAAAATGATTATTATATAGTAAAACATTGCTGTTTCAATGCATTTCACATACATTTTGTCCCGACTGCTTTGTCCGGCGCCCTGCCTGCATTTTGAATGTTCTTTCTGCCTAGAAACTTAGAAAAGTCCACGGCGTCCAAAAAGCGTCCCTTTGGGGTAGATTTACTAAAACTCGAGCACTCAGAATCTGGTGCAGCTGTGCATGGTAGCCAATCAGCTTTTAACCTCAACTTGTTCAATTAAGCTTTGACTATAAAACCTGGAAGCTGATTGGTTTCTATGCAGAAATGCATCTAATTTTGTACTCTCCAGCTTTAGTAAATAAACTCCTTTATGTCAAAAGCGGTTTTAGACCGGCTAGAGAACAGCGATAGTAAATCAGAACCACTTGCAGAATTGAGTGATAAGGATTTGTGGGGGAAATTCCTCATCAGACACTGAAAACGATTTTGCGACTTTGCTCAGCGATGTGCGAACTTGGCGCTATATTTCAAATTTCAGTGTTTTTGGTTTGATTATATTATTGAATTAAATTTATTATTATTATATTATTATTTTTTATGATTATTTATTAAATTATAATTTATGATTTCATGTTTCAAATTTTATCCTCCCCGGGATGTTTACTAGACTCTTGTTCGGACAGATTTCAGGGAGTTATTCCAAAAAATTACAGCCTACAATAAAAAACTACATATTTCCTTGCAAAAAAATGGTACCGCTTTGAGCACCAAAAATCGGAAATAATCATATAGCTAGGGAGGTTAAAAAAAAATCCTACCTTTATTTTGTTACTATGGTAACATTGTACTACTTTGGTCATAGTAAAATATGAAAAAAAAATCTTAAAAAAAAGTAATAAAAAATTAAAAATAATAACAAAATAAAAAAATATAAAAAAAAAATATATATATATATTTTTTTTTCATACTGTCACCAGTCAGTGTCCCTGATCACCACCATGCCAGTTATATGATGACGCTGTACTGCACTGGTGACAGTAAGTAAAAAAAAATAGTGAAAATAATTTTTTTAATTTTTTAATTTTCCGAAAAATTATGACAAAAAAAATACAACTTCAAAAAACTCGCCATTCCTCTTATGAAGTACGTCGGACTGTCTACTCTGGAAAAAGGGGTCATTTGGGGGATATCTGTCCTGTCCTGACATTTGGGGGATATCTGTCCTGTCCTGACATTTGGGGGATATCTGTACTGTTCTGACATTTGGGGGATATCTGTACTGTCCTGACATTTGGGGGATATCTGTCCTGTCCTGACATTTGGGAGATATCTGTACTGTTCTGACATTTGGGGGATATCTGTACTGTTCTGACATTTGGGGGATATCTGTACTGTCCTGACATTTGGGGGATATCTGTCCTGTCCTGACATTTGGGGGATATCTGTACTGTTCTGACATTTGGGGGATATCTGTACTGTTCTGACATTTGGGGGATATCTGTCCTGTCCTGACATTTGGGAGATATCTGTACTGTTCTGACATTTGGGGGGATATCTGTACTGTCCTGACATTTGGGGGATATCTGTACTGTCCTGACATTTGGGGGTATCTGTACTGTTCTGACATTTGGGGGATATCTGTACTGTCCTGACATTTGGAGGATATCTGTACTGTCCTGACATTTGGGGGATATCTGTACTGTCCTGACATTTGGGGGATATCTGTACTGTCCTGACATTTGGGGGATATCTGTCCTGTCCTGACATTTGGGGGATATCTGTACTGTTCTGACATTTGGGGGATATCTGTACTGTTCTGACATTTGGGGGATATCTGTACTGTCCTGACATTTGGGGGATATCTGTACTGTTCTGACATTTGGGGATATCTGTACTGTTCTGACATTCTTGGACCTCAAGAAATTAGATTGGCTGTCAGTACTTCAGGATTGATCAATATTCAGATCTATCCCATAGTTTGTGAACTCTATAACTTTCCTACAAACTAAAAAATACATCCTAATTTGGGTTATTTTCACCAAAGACATGTAGCAGAATACATCTCGGCCTAAATTTATGAAGAACAATTATTTATTTGTAAACTTTTATAACAGAAACAAAGAAAAACATGTTTTTTTTCAAAATTTTTGGTCTTTTTTTGTTAATTTAGCAAAAAATAAAAACCCCGGCGGTGATTAAATACCACCAAAAGAAAGCTCTAGTTGTGTGAAGAAAATGATAAAATTTTAGTTTGGGTACAATGTTGTATGACCGCGCAATTGTCATTCAAAGTGTGAGAGCGCTGAAACCTGAAAACTGGCCTGGGCAGGAAGGGGAAAATTGCCCGATATTGAAATGGTTAATGTCGCACAATATTTGTGCAGCTGTTTATGAAATGCAAATTTTCAGGAAGAATACACTTAAATGAATTTTAATGCACACAAACACAAAATAATACCATTTTTTGTAAAGTATAAAAGATGATGTTGCCTCAAGTAAATGTAAAACATGTCAAGATTTAAAATTGCGAGGTGTTCACAGAAACCAATGGTGAGTATTTGTGCCAATAATCAATTTCAGTGATTCTCTATGTGTGGAAAGATTAACAATTTACCAGATCTTTATAATCAGTAAGCTTATCACACCCCTCAAATGTGACCATCAGCAAGAAGGAGGAAATGGAGCAGGTAACATCAAAATGATAATACATAATTGTATTGATACATAATGAACAATTTCTCATGGATGGAAAATGACACTTACATGAAGATTGTAAAAGCTTGCTGTACACAGGGCTCTTCAGAGCAGCATTTCCTAAATGAAGCTCATGAATATTTGAATTTAGCCAAACGTTGTATCTCAGTTAGAATATGTTACGATGGAACCATACCCTGTTTCGGGTTGGCTCAATTCTTTTACTCCCACTTTCCTCTATGCTGGCAAACTGATTTACTGCATATTGTATGGTCTTGTAAAAACCTGTCTTGTTTATGAGAGAACATTTTCCAGATTATATCCACTGTAACTGGTGTGCTGATTTTTCCCAAACCGTTTTTAGCTATTCTAAAGCTAGAGATTGATAAGTAGTTACAGTGCTTACATTTTATTAATGACTGGAATTACCATAACCAGACCACTAGAAGCAACAATTGGCACATAATCCATCCGAACCTATCACTATAGTCAAGACCTACTACCCAATGTACATGATAGAATGTTAGCTCTGAGAAAGAATACTTTTCCAGCTTTCGAAAACATGTGGAAACTCTGGACTGACTGGATTGCCAACTGATTGATTTCATTTTTCATATTTCATTTCTTTTATTGTCCATAACACTGCCAAGAGTTCTGCAGATTCTGTTCCTGTTCTTTTTTCATTCAGGCTGTTGTTATCTTATACTTATGATCTGCCACGAGTGGATGTTTCTTTGTATGTCTCTTAATAAAACCAAATAAAAATCCATTGAAAAAAAGATTTAAAATTGTACATGGCGAAATGGCGACAAACTATGGAACCTAAAATTTCCATCGGTGACTATGTAAAAGTCTTTACAGATTACCAGTTTAGTGTTGAACATGAGTTCTGGCACTAGAATTGTTCTCATTCTGACGTTTGTGATGAAACCTCACATATAAATCTCACCCTGGACTCCCACCTCTCCTTCCTACCCCACGTCCAATTGCTATCGAGATCATGCAGGCTCCACCCCCGCAACATCTCCAAGATACGTATATTCCTCACCCCAGACACCACCAAACTACTCGTACACTCCCTCATCATCTCACGCCTGGACTACTGCAACTCCCTTCTCACCGGCCTACCCAAACAAACGCTATCCACACTCCAGTCTATCCTGAACTCAGCTGCAAGACTCATCCACCTCACCAACCGCTCCACATCCGCCACCCCCCTCTGCCAATCCCTTCATTGGCTCCCGATTGCCCAGCGCATCAAATTCAAACTGCTAACCCTGATCTACAAAGCCATTCACAACGCTGCCCCAAACTACCTAACTGACCTGATACCCAAATACTACCCTACCCGTGCCCTTCGCTCCTCACAGGACCTCCTACTCTCTAGCTCCCTGGTCTCCTCCTCCCACACTTGATTGCAGGATTTCTCCAGGACCTCCCCCATCCTCTGGAATTCCCTACCCCAATCCATCAGACTGTCACCTACCCTCATCACCTTCAGGCACACCCTGAAGACCCATCTCTTCAGGGAAGCCTACCCAACCTCACCTAACACCTGACCTCCTCCACTCCTCCCACCACTTCATTCCCCACAGCCTTTTCCTCCTGTACCACCTTCCCCTCCCTCCTAGACTGTAAGCTCCAAAGAGCAGGGCCCTCGAACCCCTCGTGTATTGCATTGTTACTGTCTTGTCTCATGTTCTGTCCCCCTCGCTATTGTACAGCGCTGAGCAAACCCTTTGCCGCTATATAAATACTGTATAATAATAATATGTGGTGCAATCACTGTTTACACGGGACCTATGTGTGCGTTTGCATAGGTTTGATTGGCTGCTAAACCGGAAATGACAAAATCCTTGTCACTTTCAGTTTTATCCGTAACAGAGGGAGGAATGGATGGTCCTCTCTCTCCTCTGTGTGCAGCTAACCAGGCTGCTTACAGCAGTCCCAGGCTGCCTGCTGGAATGAAAGAGTCCGGGAACACTGGAGGTTGGAGGGGGACCCTCTCCTGAGTGCTGTAGAAGTGAAAAAAAACTTGACTAGGGTTTAACCATTCACTTTAGTATCTAGAATGAAAAGAAATATTTTGGCTTTTGATATATTTAGTAGTAGTCAGGGGCGGACTGACTATTTGGAAACTCAGGCACTGCCCGAGGGCCCAGGGTCAGTAGGGGGCCCCATGAGATGCCCCTGGTACCTTTTTCATAGGCTTTTTTGAGTTTGGGCAAGGACACAGGGGCCCTATGATCCCCTATTGCCCGGGGGCCCCATGAGTTGTCAGTCCGCCCCTGGTAGTAGTGATATTTAAACCATTTTTGAGATCCCAGCTTTGACATGTTACACAAACACAGAAAGTCATGAAAGCACGTCAAACACCATGTAAATATAAAGTCTGCACCTACTGGCTACAGGTGAATCACAGAAAGTAAAAACAAATGTCTTAAACTAATATTTCTACGTTTCTATCCAAGATTCATACAACTTTCAACCAGGATTCTTTTCAATGGAGTCCAATTAGAAAAACGTGTGAGTGGAAGTTGTGGTGTGAATCTTGTGTGAAAGCATTTCTAAAAAGACCCTTGAGTAAATAAACATCATGGAACACCAGCTATGCTACCCTTTGCTGGCCATACATGTTAATCTGACTTCTTTCATCAGTTGTTGATGTCACTGTTGAAGTCATGGTGGGTGTTGGTTAGATCACTGCGACAGGCATGCACATCCTTAACAGTCCCACATCTTATATACTATTGGAGTGGATTTCTGAGCAAGCTTTTGTTGTCCTTTTTTCAATGGATATCCTGTTTTGTACTCTAACTAATTAAGAAAACTAAAACAACTGGACTCGACATGCTAAACTTAGTACTGATGATTCTTATTTCCAGAAATGTTTACAGCAGACTTACTGCTGATTTGTTTACTTATAATTCCATGTCCTCTTGTGTACCATAAGTAGTATATAAACTCTATCAAAGAACCTCTCTAATTTGCTTTCTTCTTGTCTGTTAAATCTACATTTTAATATTTTTGTGTGATAAGTGCTAATAAATATCTGTTAATCCTTCCAAAAATCCTATAAATGTATAACCTCCTGTGGACTCTAACACTAA